>NW_007733452.1:19987-47852 GCF_000696425.1 Galeopterus variegatus | reverse complement strand
CCCCCAAAAAAAAAAAAAAAAAAAAAAAAAAACCTACATAGACCTACAAATATATAATCTTCTGCAACTTACTTATTTCACTCAAAATTGTTACAATGTATCCATGTTGATCCATGTAACTGTAATTCACTCATTTTTTCACTGCTTGATGGTATTTCATGGCTTAACAACATCATGATTTGTATATCCATTCCACTGCTGATGAACACTTGGGTTGTTTCCATTTTTTCCCTCTCATTCACAATGCTGCTATAAACTTTCTGGTCCGTGTCTCCTGGTAGTCATGTGTAAGAATTTCCTAAGAGTGGAATTATTGGGTCATAGGGTTAAGCACATTCCATTTTATGAAGCACTGCCAAGTTGTCTTTACAAAGCGGTTACACTAATTTCCACTCCTTTCAGCTGTGTGAGAGAGTTCCTGAAACTCCACATTTTGGCCAACCTTTGTCATTACCAGACAGAATAACATCTGCCAAGCTGGTGGATGATAAATGGTACTGTGGTTTTAATTAGCAATTCTCAGATTATTAAAAAGATTGAGCATCTTTTCCTGTGTTTATGGACCATTTGTGTTCCTTCTTCTGTGAAATGCCTGTTCCTATCTTTGCCACGGTGTTGAACTGGATTGCCTTTCTCTTATTGATCTATGAAAGTTCTTTATCTTTTTTTGTACTTTACTCCTAGGAAAGTTATGTCTTACAAACAACTCCTACTTTGAAACTTGTTCCTTAGTCTATTATGTTTTTGATGAACAGTCATCTTTAAACATCAGCAGTCCTAATTTAGTGATCTTTTCCTAATTTAGTGATCTTTTCCTTTATATTTTATGCTTTTTGTAAGATACAAAATATCTTACAATATTAAGATACCTTTCTGTAAAACACAAAATATCTTAAAATATTAAGAAAATATTTCCCTCCCTAAGGTCATAAAAATATTCTCCCATGTTTTCTTCTAAAGTTTTAGTTTTTACCTTTCATATTTAAGTCTGAATGTACTGAGAACTGATTTTTGGACAGGTAAGAGGAAAGAATCCAATGGATAATCAATTGTCTCAAGATCATTTAATAAATAATCCATTCCCTCCTACTAGAAAAATATTCTATTTCTACCCCTGTACCCAATATCACCGTGATTAAATTACTACAGCTTCCTCTTATCTTTTCAGGTAGTGCAAGTGCCCCAAACTAGATATTCTTCTTTAGGAGTGTCTTCATTATTTATGACCCTTTGCACTTCCACTTAAATTTTGAATCAGTTTGTCACTTACCACAAAAAATCCTGTTGGGATTTTGATGAGAACTGATCGAATCTATAGATAATTTCAAAGAGAACTGACATCTTTACACACTGAACATCTCTTTCCATCAATGTGTTCATCTCCCCACGCATTTAAGCCTTCTTTAATGTTCTTCAGTAAAGTTTTAAATTCTTCTCCATAAAGGATCTATGCATCTGTTTCTTATTCCTAATTATTTTACAAATAAATTTTGTATCCAGCAACTCTGCTCTTTTTTATATATTTTTTAACTGTGGTAAAATACACATAAAATTTACCATCTCAATAATTTTTAAGTGTACAATTCAGTAGCACTAAGTATATTCACACTGTTGAACCAATCTCCAGAACTTTATCACCTTGTGGAACTGAAGCCATTGAAGTGACACCCATTAAACAACTGCCCTCTGCCCCCTCCCCGCACCACCCCCCATTCCTGATAACCACCAATGGGCACATGGGTTGCCTCCACCTCTTGTCTTTTATGAATAGTGTTGCTATGAACACAGGTGTACAAATATCTCTTCAAGACCCTGCTTTCATTCTTTTGACTATATACCCTGAAGTGGAATTGCTGGATCATACAGTAGTTCTATTTTTAATTATCTGAGAAGCCATATTGTTTTCCATAAAGGTTGCACCATTTTATATTCCACCAACAGTTCATAGGAGTTGCAATTTCTCCACATCCTAGCTAACACTTGTTTATTTTTTATTTATTTATTTTACAGTAGCCATTGTAATGGGCGTGAGGTGATAGCACACTGTTGTGTTGACTTGGATTTCCCTAATGATTAGTGAGCATCTTTTCATATGTACTTGCTGGCCATCCGTATATCCTCTTTGGAAAAATGTCTGTTCAAGTCTTTGCTCATTTCTCAATTGGGTTATTTGGGGTTTTTTGCTGAGTTGTAGTTCTTTACATATTCTGGATATAAACTCCTTATCAGACATATGATTTGTACATATTTTCTCTCATTCCACAGGTTACCTTTTCACTCTGATGTGTCCTTTAATGCACAAAAGTTTTAAATTTTGATATGATCCAATTTACCTATTTTTACTTCTGTAGCCCCTGCTCCCTTTTAATTTTAATGATTTATCCAGAGATTCTTTCAGGCTTTCTACACTGACTGTCATGAAATAAAGATAATTTTGTTTCCTTTCCTTCAAACACCTTTTATTTCTTTTCTTTGTTTACTATGCTGCTTCTTAGGATTGCCAATAAAATATTAAATAAAAGTGGTGATAGCAAGCCTCCTTGTTTTGTTTCCAATCTTAAATTCTTTCAACATTTTACCAGTAAATATACTGAATGCTATCAGTTTTTATAAATACCCTATATTAAGAAAGTTCCTTCTACTTCTAAATTGCTAAGGGTTTTTGTTTTTTGTTGTTGTTTTGTGTGTGTGTGTGTGTGTGTGTGTGTGTGTGTGTGTGTGTGTGTGTGTAGGTATTCAAATTGTCAACAGATGCTGAGTTTTAGTAAATATTTTATGAGTCTTTTGAGATAACTATATGGATTTAATCCATCAATCTATGAATATAATAAACAATAATACAACCTTAACTGCCAGAATAAAACCAGTGTGGACATGATATTACTTTTGTAACTCTGCTGGCTTCAGTTTCCTAATATCTTGTTTAGGTTTTCATTCATGTTCATGAGAATGGATTATAATTTTCTTTTTCTTGTTGACTTTGTAAGGTTTTGATAACAAGGTTATTCTAGGCTCAAAAATGAAATTGGGAATGCTCATTATTTTTTCTAAAATCTGGGAAATTTTGTATAATACTGGAATTATCCTTTTATTTGAATGTTGAAATTTGGGTAAGTCATTCAGGCTTGGTTGTTTCCTTTGTGTAAAGATAATAAGATACTAATTCAATTTCTTTAATGATCATGCTACTATTTGGGTTTTCTATTCCATCTTAAACCAGTTTTGGTAAGCAATGTTGTTTTAAGAATTTGTCCATTTCAGCTAAGCTTTCAATAACCAAATGCACAGCACAGAAAGAGAAATACCACATGTCCTCACTCATAAGTGGGAGCTGGAAAAATAAAACAAACAAAAGAAAGGAAAAAAAAAGATACAATGATCACAATAATTCCTTGAACCTTCAAAAGGAGAGAACGGAACTGAGACCACCAGAGGTGGAAAAGGGAGATGTGGGGGGAGGGAACTAAGGAGAAATTGGTAAAGAGCCACAGAAAATGTTTACATTATGTAATGATAAAATTAAAATTTTTTTTTAATGCAAAAAAAAAATTTTGGTCATTTCAACTAAGCTTTCACTAACCAAATGTACAGTTGTTTCTTTTTTGTTACTTCTCAAAGAATATAGTCTATGTGATACTAATTCTTTTTTGAGGCTTCCTATATGTGCTCAATTTTTGTGTGTTTAAAAAAAATAGTGTGCAATAATTAATTGTTGGCTACATTCAAATTTTCTACATTCCTCATTTTTTGTCTAATGAATCTAACAACTACTGAAGGAGGCGTGTTAAAGTTACCCATTTTGATAATATATTTCTCAGTCTCTTGTGTTCTGATTAATTTTTAATTTATATATTTTATGGTTACACTTTTAAATGTGTTTTAATGTAGAATTGTTCATTTCACCTTTTTATCTTGGGAAAACTTTCTGGTAAAGATTTTTTAAATTGTGATAAAATATACATAACAAAATTTCTCATTCTAACTTCTCTGGCAAAGATTTTTGCCTTGAAATCCTTTTTCTAATCAAATTTATTCTGATTAATACTTTGCTTAGTATGTCTTTTTTTTATCCTTAACTTTCAACTTTTCTGTGTGGGGTTTTTTGTTGTTTTGGGGGGAGGTTTTTTTGCTGTGTCTTGTAAACAACATAGAGACAGATTTTTTAAAATATCCATTTGACAAATGTTGCTTTTTATCTGGAAAATTTAATTTACTGATTACTAATACATTTTTATTCATTCTATGGCTTGTTATATCTTTTTTGGCAATTACACAGATACAAAACGTCTACTCATAGCAGCTGCTTTTTTTTTTTTTTTTTTTATTAAAGTAACATTGAGAACTTAGTGTCAGAGTCATGACGGGTGCTTTTTTGCACATGCAAAGGCTCATTTAGCCCTCACAACAGTCTTATGAATTAGATGTTAAAAGTCTCGATTTTCTAGGTGCAGAAATTAAAGCTCAGTGCAAGAACCAAAGCTCATATTACTAGGCCTGTCTTACTCTCTTCTTGGTACAAGAAAGCCCCTCAACAGATACAATTACTCAGAGAAAGAACAAAGAAACCGGGAGAGACAGCCCAGAACAGTGAGACATTTTGACAAGGAGTTAGAGAGAAGCATACACCCATGGCCAAGTGTGGGGACACCAAGTACCACCTTGGGGGGTGGGGTCACAGAGTTTCCAACAAAGGGGCAGACTACAAGGTGGGGAGCAGAAGGTGACATGTGGGGCAACCATTGCACTGTGTTCCTGTGCCAGGACTGAGACTTTGTTTGCCTTAGATGACCATTGACCAGGCACTAAGACACTGAAAAATTTTTTTCTTGAGCTCCAATCACTGTACCTTCCATCATCCTCAAGCTAATTCCTTACACAGCATGATCTTCAGTTCAGGGTACATGCTGACAGGCCCTGACACTTGGGAGCATAACAGTCTAATGGAAAAAGCTCAGGATTGGTGACTTTGAGCCCATTCCTGTCATTTTCACTTCCAATTACTGTCTCTGAGTGCATCATCCTGACCTCCAAGCCACACCATCCAAGGGATGCAAGCAGAAAAAATATCCCCATGTATAGGGCCTTTAGTCCAAAGCCTATTAAATCCTCAGACAAGTCAGGAATCTTCTCCATTTTAACATGAACACTACCAGTCTTAATCAGTATCTGTACCCTCATCCTGTAAGTTAAAATCCTTTAAATCTAATCATACCTCAACCAGTTTCATGTCATAGTTGTTTAGTACTTTAGTTGCACTTTATTTTAAGAACACCAAAATCAGCCGTTATTTTACACTCAATGCTTATTTAAATTTACCCATATTTATCAATTCCACTACGCACCATTTCTTCTTGCATCTCATGTCTTCCTTCTTCCTTCAATTAATTTTTCCTGAAAGTACATCCTTTATTAGTTTCTTCAGCAATGGTTTGTTGGTGACAAATTCATTAAGATTTTTTCTGAAAATATCTTTACTTCTTCTTTACTCTTGAACAGGGTAGCTGGGTACAGAATTCTAGGTTGATATTTTCATTCTATCCTTCAAATCCTTTAATCGCCTTTCACGTTTTTCATCTCCTTATATCTGTGTTCAGTATTTTGTATCCTCATTGATTTCTTCAGATCTATTTTCCAGTCCCTAAATCTCACTCTAGCTGTCTAATTTGCTATTTAACCCCTCCATTGAGCTTAACCTTAATATTTTTTATTTCTAGAAGTCCAATTTGGCCTTTTTACATACCAGCTTATTCCTTCTTAAATGTCACTATTCCTCATTTTACTTTAACTTCTAAAATATACCATTTCCTAAAGTTCTGGGTATTCTAAACTTATTATTTGTTGTGTGTGTGTGTGTTGATTATCCCTCCTAGTAGATTGTTTTGTGATTGGGTTTGCAATTTTGCTTTTTCTTTTTTCGAGTTTACAGTTTTTGATAATGAGCTCACCTTTCATAGGAATTGTTTTCCGTATGGTAGTCTCATTTGATCTGAGTTGTAGAAGTACTATTGCTACAGAGGTTGTTTTTTTTTTTTTTAATCTGCTTCCAGTAAGGAACTCCAGAGCAGTGCTATCCAACAGAACTTTAAGTGATGATGGAAACGTGCTATATCTGCACTGTCCAATATGGCAGCCACTACCCACATGTCACTATTGAGCACTAGAAATGTTGCTACTGTGACTGAGGAATCTTATTTTTAATTTTATTTAATTTCAACTAATTTAAACTTAAAATAGCCACATGTGGCTAATGGCTACCATATGGGACAGTGCAGCTGAAGTTTCATTTCTCTTGGGTAAATGCTTACATTGGTTTTTTGCTTGTTTGTTTTGTTTTTTACTACACCCACCCAAAGTACAGCTTGTTGTTCTTTTCTTTTTTCTTTTCCTCCCAGTAGAGACCAGAGGCATTAGCTTACATTGGCTTTTTTTGGTTTGAGCATTTCCATGCAACCTGGTGGTTGAAATTTGGATTCGACACTTCTGGTTGGCAAAGATAATGACCTTAGTTTTCCAAGGCTGACTTTGTTTCTTTTCCTCTTACGGCCTGGCAGCTACATACTTCATGTACATTTTCCAGGCCAGTGGAGGTTTTCTAGCCCCTTTTCTTAAGGTGGCAGTTCTCCTAAAGTACTAGCCTTTACACTCTAGCCTAGACCTCTAGGCCCCAAATCTAGTCTCTAGTCTGGTACATCCCTGGGATACCAGTTTTGGGTTTAATTCGGATAGCCAGAAATTTCTCTTTCATTTAAGCTCAATTCTGTATTTCAATCTTGTTGTTGTTGTTATATTTAATCCAGCATGCATGTCTCTGTCATTGGGAAAAAAGAGTATAATCAGCTTAGTCTGCCATGTTGCTGGAGCTAGCAGTTATTTTGGTGCAACAGACAGAACTTCTATTTAATTATCTTAAATGCAAGTTGCATTATTCTTGTATTTCCAGGATAAGTGCTACCTGATCATGATGAACTAATTTACTAATTTTTTAATGTGGGATTTTTTGTACCTATATTCTTAAGTGAGGATAGCATACAGTTTTCTTTCTTGGTGTCATCTTTGCCTATTGGGGGTGAAGGTTATGTTGGTCTAGTAAAATTGGTTAGATGGGCTCCAATCTTGTGCTCTGGATTGGTATTTATAGTATAAAAATTATCTGTCTCTTGAAGGTTTGAGAGAACTTACCTGTTAAACAGTCTGGGCTTGATGCTTTCACTAGGGTGTAGACCTTTGATTTTCATTCCAATATTTTTAACTCATTTGAAGAATATTAAGATTTTATACTGCATCTTGTACCCAATTTGTTAATACCTATTTTCCTAGAAAAATGTCCATTTCATTTAAGTCTTCCAATTCGTCAGCCTAAAGCTATTCACAGCATTCTCTAATAATTACAAAAAAAAGCAAACTGTTCTGTACCCACATCCCTGTTTTCATTTCTGACATTATTTTTGTACTCCTAAAAAATTATACTTCTTAACAGATTAGCTCTATTATGCTAATTTTTTCAAACAACCACCTTTTTGTAATATTGATCACGTTTATTTCTTCTTTCTATTTCAACAATTTTTTGTGGTCATTTTATTAGTCTCTTCTACTTCAGGTTTGTCAGTAGTTCTTTTTCAGTTTCAGAGAGTTAAAATCTGTTCATTTATTTTCAATCTTTTTTTCTGGAAAGTATATGTAAGGTTATAATTTTTCCTTTGAGTATCATTTGAGATGTACAACATAGGTTTAGATCTGTTGTGCTTTTCCAGTCATTTAACTTTGTTAATTTTGATTATGAATTCTCCTTATTCCATAAAGTTAGAAGTTTCCTTTCTCTTTAAATTCCAGATGTGTGCTCAGGTTATTTTTCTTCTTTCTGCTGTTTATTTCTAATGAACTGTGGCCTTTTTACTGCACTGTGGCCTCTTTCTGAGTAAAGGCCAGGAGGAGGAGAGGGAGTGAGGCATGTGGACATCTGGTGAAGGAGCTTTCCAGACAGAAGGAAGAGCAAGCATGGAGGCCCTAAAATGCGAGCTGGCCAGGTGTGTGGAAGGACCAGCAAGAAGCGAGTGCAGTATGCAGTGAGGGAGAGTGGGGTCGGAGACGAGGTGAGAGAGGGAAGCGGGGACAGGTAGGACAGGGCCTTTTACGCCACTGTAAGGACTGGGCTTTTACCCTGAATGTGATGGGAAGCCCTTGCAGCACGTTGAGCAGCCACGAATCTGATGTTTTTAACAGGATATTTAGTAAACCGAAAGGACAAGGGCAGAATTGGGGATACTTTCAGAAAGTCTGTATAATAATGTTTCATGTATGTACAGGTTTACCTCATTTTATTGCACTTCACTTTATGTGCTTGTCAGATAATGCATTTTTTAAAAATTGAAGGTTTGTGACAACCTTGAGTCTATCGGCACCATGTTTCCAACAGCATGTGCTCACCTCAAGTCTCTGTTTCACATTTTGGTACTTCTCTCAATATTTCACACTTTTTCACTATTATTATATCTGCTATGGTGATCTGTGATCAGTGGCCTTTGATGTTACTATTGTAATTGCTTTAGGGCGCCACAATTAGTGCCCACATAAGACGGTGAACTGAGTCGATAAATGTTGTGTGTGTTCTGACTGCTTCACTGACCAGCTGTCCCCCCATCTCTCTCCCTCTCCTCAGGCCTCCCTATTCCCTGAGACACAATACTTAAATCAAGCCAATTAACAACCCTACAATAGCCTCTAAGTGTTCAAGTGAAAGGGAGAGTTGCGAGTCTCTCACTTTAAATCAAAAGCTAGAAATAATTAATTAAGCTTAGTGGGGAGGGCACATTAAAATCCGAGATAGGCCAAAATTTCAGCCTCTTGTGCCAAACAGCCAAGTTGTGAATCCAGTGAACATATGAATGAGAAGAAAGCTAAGCAGCCTTGTTACTGACATGCAGAAAGTTTTAGTGGTCTGGACAGAAGATCAAACCAGCCACAACATTCCTTTAACCCAAAACCTAATTCAGAGCAAGGCCCTAACGCTCTTCAATTCTATGAAGGCTGAGAGAGGTGAGGAAGCTGCAGAAGAAAAGTCTGAAGTTAGCAGAGGCTGGTTCATGAGGTTTAAGGAAAGAAGTCGTCTCCATATCATAAAAGTGCAAGGTGAAGCAGCACGTGCTGATGTAGAAGCTGCAGCAGGTTATCCAGCAGGTCTAGCTAATAAGATCACTGATGAAGGTGACTACACTCAACAATAGATTTTTCAATGAAGGAAAAACAGCCTTTTATTGGAAAAAGATTCCATCTAGGACTTTCATAGCTAGAGAGGAGAAGTCAATGACTAACTTCAAATCTTCGAAGGAAAGGCTGACTCTCTTGTTAGGGGATAATTAGCTGGTGACTTTAAGTTGAAGCCAGTGCTCATTTACCATTCTGAACATCCTAGGGCCCTTAAGAATTATGCTAAATCTACTCTGTCTGTGCTCTATCAATGGAACAAAAAAACCTGGATGACAGCACATGTTTACAGCATGGTTTACTGGATATTTTAAGCTCACTGTTGAGACCTACTGCTCAGAAAAAGAGATTCCTTTCAAAATATGACTGATCATTGACAATGCACCTAGGCACCCAATAGCTCTGACAGAGATGTACAAGGAGATTAATATTGTTTTCATGCCTACTAACACAATGTCCATTCCACAGCTCTAGAAGCAAGAAGTAATTCTGACTTTCAAGTCACATTATTTAATAGATACATTTTGTAAGGCTATAGCTTCCACACACAGTGATTCCTCTGATGGATCTGGGCAAAGTAAATCGAAAACCTTCTGGAAAAGATTCAGCACTCTAGATGCCATTAAGAACATTTGTGATTCATGGGAGGAGGTCAAAATACAGTAGTTCCAAATAGGAGTTTGGAAGAAGTTGATACTAACCCTCACAAATCATTTGGAAGGGTTCAAGACTTCAGTAGAGGAAATAACTGCATATGTGGTAAAAACAGCAAGAGAACTAGAATTAGAAGTGTAGCTTGAAGACGGGACTGAACTGTTGTCATTTCATAATAAAACTTTAATGGATGAGGAGTTGCTTCTTATGGATGAGCAAAGATAATGGTTTCTTGGTGAAGATGCTGTGAACATTGTTGAAAGGACAACAAAGGATTAAAATACTGGATAAACTTAGCTGATAAAGTGGTGGCAGGGTTTGAGAGGACTGACCCCAACTTTGAAAGAAGTTCTACTGTGGGTAAAACGCTACCAAACAGCATTGCATGCTACAGAGAAATCTTCCGTGAAAGGAACAGTCAATCAATGGGGCAAAGTTCACTGCTGTCTTATTTTAAGAAATTGCCACAGTCACCCCACCTTCAGCAACTACCACCCTCCTCGTTAGCAGCCGTCAACATCAAGGCAAGACCCTAGACCAACAAAAAGATTACAACTCGCTTTATTCCAATATTCACCCTATTGTGGTGGTCTGGAGTTGACCCTGAGGTATCCCTGTATATACTTATACACACAAAAATACATACATACATACACAAATACGCAGCGTTATTAAGAGGACAAGGAGGCTCACGCTGATATCAATTCTTGGTAAATTATACTTTTCAGCATTTTAAACTCTCCCTTTGTCCCTTCCAATGTTGTCTGCCTTACATAGTTTTGTCTCATTTTAATATTTGTAATATTTATAATTTTTCTAATAATATTTACTATCAACTGTTTAGATCCTTCTCTGAAATAGGGTGTATGTGGATTTTTGTTAAATCTGAGGCATTTTATCTTGTAAGTAGGCAAGTTTAATGTTTTCCATTTATTTTGATTACTGATACGTATGTTTAAATTTATTCCTAGCAACTTATTTTGTGCCTTCTGTTTACCGTTTCTTTTTTTCTGCTTTCCTGTCGTCTGTTGGATTGGTCTAGGTTGTTTTTGCTACATTTTTTCCTAACAGTTTTAATGTTCTTTATTTTATATCTAATTCTTCCAGTGGTTACCCTTAAATTTTTAATGCATAAAAATATTTTTTCTTACAACTTAGGGTTATATTTTATATCCTCCTCCTGAAATCTTTAGCATGTGTTTATTTCCCTTGTTGCTCTACCTACCCACAAATTCCATGTGTATCTTGGTTGATTTAAATTACAAGCTATTAAAAATCACCTTATATTTTACAACAAATATTTATATTTCATATTTCACATGCTCACATTTATACTGTTGTGCTAGACCGCCCCTGAGTTTTCACTGTTCTTGGCTATGCAATCATCCCACACAGGACTGCTCACTTGTTTGCAGTCTCAGTCAACAGCGGCATCCTGGCTGGGGGTCCTCATGCTGAATCTGTTCTGAAGAGTTGGCAAAGCAGCTTCAAGGTATCAGCTATAGTGATAGCCTCCAACAGGCAGTGTAAGGAGCTCCTTTCTATAACTTCTCATTTAATATACACCTCCCTCACTTGAAGATGTCTTGTGACCTCAGGTATGGAACATTCCTTTTCTTGCTTTCAATCTTGAAAGAGAATTTATTAATCTAACTTAATGTTTTGTCATTTCTATGGGTTTGGTGAGAAGAGGGGAGAGATCACAATGTGCTTGGTCAGCCGTCCTGAAACCAGATCTATTACTTCTTTAAGTATCTTCTTTCTACATTCCCCTTGGCCTCTACCTGGAACTCTATTAGATTGAACTCCTTTATCTACTCCCCATACCTTAATTTTTTTTCTTTTACTTTATCCTTTTGTTTGTTTAGAAACAATTCTCTGCTCTAGTTGGCAGCTCTTCAGCTATAAACACTGTTAATCAGTTCATCTATTGAATTTCTTATTTTGACAATCAAAATTTTAATTTCTGGAATCAATACTTAATTGGTTTTGGTAGAAAAAATAACTGCTCATACCTCTCCAAGGATTTAACTATACTTACTATAAAATCCAGCTCTGCTTATTCTATTAATTCTATTTCTCAGATAAATTCTTTTGTTATCTCCTCTACATGGCTGTGTTCCTCTCACCTTGGGTGATTTTTAACTAAGTGCATCTTCATAGTGACAGCTTCCTGTTCAGAGGGTCTACTCTATCTGCACTACTGCCTACTTGGAGGGGAGGAATGGAAGTTGTTTTCAGTGAGAGTGGAGGAGGGACAGAAGGTGTCACCTCATGGAAAAGCTTTGTAGCTAGCCATCTTAGCAAGGGAGCTCCCTGATCTGGCCTGGAATTCACCAAGCACCTGGAACCCTGCCCTGCCTCTGCAACCCAAGCTCCTATATACACTAAACCTACCTGAGACACCTCCATCACCATACTCCTGTACCAGATCACCCTGTCCCTTGCCCTGAATCCCTCACAGCTCCCTACAGCAATTACTTACAAGTGGGAACACTCTAGATACTGTTTCCATCTTTAGCATAAATATTTTCTTGCCTTTGTTCTGAACCAACGTTTTCTTCTGCAAATAGATCTCATCTGTTTTACACAGGGATTCTTCGCAATCTGCAGCCTACTAAAGTTTCCCTTCCTTTTTTCCCTTTCTAGTGTACTTACAGATTATTTTAAAAATTCTAATCTATCATTTCCAAGTATCAGGGGAAAGATGGAAAGGCTGTATAGCATGTCCTCAGACCACCACCTTGAAACGGAATTCCCATTTCTTTTTTTTCAATTAAAGTTAATAAAAATTTATTTTGAAATTGTGTAATATCTCTTGCGACAAAGGCTGTATAGCATGTCCTCAGACCACCACCTTGAAACGGAATTCCCATTTCTTTTTTTTTCAATTAAAGTTAATAAAAATTTATTTTGAAATTGTGTAATATCTCTTGCGATATATTATTTTTTAAAAGACTCCAGGGGCCGACCCGGTGGCGCACTGTTACAGTGCGCCGCTTTGGAGTGCGGCGGCGCTCCCGCCGAGGGTTCGGATCCCACATACAGACCGGCCGCTCACTGGCTGAGCGAGGTGCAGGCGCAACACCGAGGGGTGCGATCCCGTTGCCGGTCCTGGTCTGGTACGGGCACGACACTGAGGGTTGCGATCCGTTGCCGGTCACAAAAAAAGACAAAAAGGAAAAAAAAATAAAAATAAAAATAAAAGGCTCCTGAATAACTGCTTTAAAAAGTGAAAAATTAGAATTGCTAACCTCTAGTTTAACTTAACTGGTAAAGCTAAAAATTTGATTAATCTATAAAAGAAATATAATCCATGTAATTTTTGTTAATCTTCCAAGATTTAAGAATATTAGCTCTCTGACAGTTATGAAAATATGGCTAGGTAGAATAAAATGTAATTAGTTCACATATGGCTTCTGAAACATGCTTATAAATTACACAAACCCCTTAACCCACAAAAAAGCAATCACTGCTATTCCAACTGACTTAACAATAGCCAAAGTAGGAGCTACATAAAGAACACCCATATGCTGCATTGAGCAGCAAATAGCTCCAGCTTCCCTTTCAAAAAAAGAATAAGAGATTTGTCAGACTTCAGCATCAATAGACTGACATCCCTGGGAATGCCATGATAGCCAAGACAGGATTTGTGGTTCCACACATACCAACCCTGGGGCTAAGAGGGTTGTTCATACCCTTGAAGTATGAACAACTGTTTTGTTAAGTGCTAGTAATTTAAAACAGAAAAAGTTGTGAATGTGTTGTTAAACAAAAATTTTAGGAAGCCATTGTTTTGGACTAAGTTCCTGCATGCGCTCCCAACAGACCAGACTAAAAATCAAAATGGAGTCACCCCTGCTAAAGAGGTCCACATCACCAAACCTAAACTAAGTTGTTGTCTGACCTTCCAAGAAATCGAGAGAAATAACAACCAATTTGCAAAACAGGCCATTTTAAATCTTCAACAGACATGATAATGAAGTTCCCAGTGCTTTAATCCTTACACAAAATAAGTAACTGAAGTAATCTGATGTTTATAATCAGCTACTTTTCTATTGTTCTCTCTCCCTGTCTCCACCTTAGAAGTTAAGAAACTTTGAAATGACCAAACTGCTTTTTGTTCTTTGTTTCTGCTTTCTTCAGCCTTTTCTATCTATAAGACCAAACTCCTCTGCTTGTTTCATTGGAATACTTATTCTATTTTATGGAATGACATGTTGCCCAATTCTAGAATCACAATAAAATCAATTGAGATCTTCAAATTCGTTGTAAATTTGTCCTTGGACAGTGTATAGACAGAAACAAAGCTTTTGGCCAAAGCTCAAGGACAAACTTTGCTCCTAACTGAGCTGTCATATCAATTTGGCCTGAGTGAGAAACATTCAATTTGGGGGGAAGGATTGGGGGGATAGAGAGAGTGTGTGTGGGGTGGCACCCTTTACCATATACACAACAGAGGAAAATGCTGCACAGAGTACTGGATTGCTCTATGAAACATGAGTTTCATATCATGAACAGAATTTCCTCTCTCTCTATAGTTTTAACTGGCAGTTCATACTCTCATTCTCTTCAAACAATTTGTTGAGAGTTTTGTTGCTTTATAAGACAATTAAAAGTAATATATTATTTATAAGTGAGGATGTGAATAAATAATAAAGCTCATACACTGCTAGTGAAAGTGTAAAGTAGTAAAGCCACCTTCGAGAGCAATTTAGCAACATCTAGTGATGCACATTTCTCTTATCCCAGGGACTCCATTCCTAAAACATATACCCCCGTAAAAAAAACTTCCATATTGCCCAAGAAGACATGTACCAAAAAATCCACTGAAGCTTTGTTTGGAAAAGTAGAAAAGCAGAAACAAGCTGAATGTCAATCAACAAGAGAATAAATAAGGTTTGGTATATTCATAAAATTAAATTCTACATCATTGAAAGTAACCATATCAATATGGAGATCATTTTAAAAACAATGTAGGTGGGAAAAGGAAGCTATCATAGGATACACACACACACCATGATGTTATTTTGAGGAAGTTTAAAAATATAAGATGCAACATTGTATATTGTTAATGGTCACACATACACTTGTGATAAAAAAATATAAAAACATAAATGGAAATACTAAATACCAAATTCAAAATAGAGGCTATCTCTGAGGAGACAGGGAAATGGGTTTAGAGGATATATAGGAGCTTCAATCTTTTCTGTAATGTTTCATTTCTTCAAAAAAATTCTAGAGTAAATCTAGCAAAATGTTGAAATCCAATCAAGTCCTTTCTATATGCTTGAAATATTTCATAATAAGGAACTGCATATTACTTGCTAGTTCAGAAAAGACAACTCAGATATGCCAGGTGAAGACAAATTAAATGAATACTAACTGAAGATTATATATCTATGAACCCTAAAAGAGCCAATCCTTTGAGATGGATCCTGAGTGGCTAACTGGGTCCAAATTCTGAATGGAGCCGAGCAGTCATTTGCTGAATGAAGGTTTCACACGTGCCCTGTATCCTCGGAAAAGCTACAGGCTAAACAATGGTTGAACTTTGGGGCTTTCATAACTTCCTGTTCCTGTCTGGGTGCCACCATAATCAACTGGAGAGCCCCATTTTGCCACCTGGACCAGTAAACGGTGACCTATGGTTGATTTTAACAACAGCCACTCAGGACTGAACAGGTTTGCATCCCTCGTTTGCATAGCAGGCTGGAGTGGAAACCTGGGTAGAAACTTTCTCCACATAAGACAGTCTCTCCCTTCGTTTTGGCAGAGAGCACTTTGATTTTGTACCAAAGTCAGTGTCTCCCAGTTTGCAAACTGCTCACTGAAATAAAATCTCTTTATCTCCAAATTCCTTTTCAGTGAATTTTGTTATCATAGAAAAAAAATCAAATAATACAGCAATATAATATTTAAATAGTGTAACTTGATAAACAGGGTTTTTTTTCCCATCACATACTATTCCAGACAGTTTCCTATGCATTAAAAAAATGATAAACAAGATAAACACATGCAAAATCAAATCTGTTCCTACAAAATGAAATTATACTATGCACTATACATACCGCTATACAACTTGCTGTGCTCATTCAGTAATATATTACAGACCTCTTTCCATATTTGTGCATACAGATCTATTTCACTTATGACTGCTGCACAGAATTCCACAGTATGTATATACCATAATAAATTTAACTATTTCACTACTACTGCATATTTTGGCCATCTCCTTTTTATTTATTTTTTTAAATTTTTTTTTGGCTATCACAAATAATGCTGATATACCCTCATACAAAAATCCTACTATAATTGGTACAAATGCTTTTCTGGGACAATTCCTATATGGAGAATTGTTGGGTCAAAGGTTATATGCATTTTAGATTTCATCCTCCAAATGTTGTATCAATTCGCACTCCTACCAAGAATCTTCAAGAATCCTTATCTCTATGCTGTTGCCAAAACTGAATATTATCAATCTCTTATATTTTCTGCAAGTCCAGTGAGCATAAAATGGACATTTCCATGATCAAAAGTAATTTAAAACTGGAACAAATGGGAAATGCCAACTTTCATAAAGTTCTTTAACGAACACTGAATGTGTGTACCAGCTAATTGGCGTATAAAGGTTAATAACACACTAAGGACTTATGATCTAACATAATATAGACAAATGAACAGATTACATAAAGGTGATTCTAATAGCATAGTACATGCTTTGAAAGAGGTATTCAGTGGGCTTTATCTAGCAGATCATGAAGAGACACATAAATCAGCTTGGGGGATCAGGAAAAGCAGCAATAGTTGAGCTGATTCTTAAAGGAAACACAGACGTTGACAAGAGAAAGCTGAGAGGATGGGGAAGAGAGGACATAGCAGCTAGAACAGCAGATTCAAAGACATAAAAGTAAGAAAATATGGTATATCAGGCAACTGCAAATAGTTTAATAATGTCATAGTGCTGCCTGTGAGTGAAAGATATAAAGTCTCAGACCAAAGACATAACTATAAAAGCTTTCAAAACATTACTTGGCAAGATAAAACTTTAGTGTGTTGTAAGTCATCTTTGTTTTAGAAGTTGCTTCTGCCATAACCTGAGCAGATAGCTCTCTGGCACTCAGATGCAGTAACAGATGCAAGGCAGGATGGAACTAGAAAGGAGGAGGGCAACCAATAGTTCAGGTTTTGGCAAACAGAAGGTCTAGCCGGCTAAAACAAAAAGGAGCAGAGCACACCAGTACTATAAAAGTAGATTCATAGACAGCCAGGGTCCCAAGAAAGGAAGGGTGGAGTTAAGAGAGTGTGCGGGTTGGACCTCCCACGTGCTTCTGTGTATGTCAGCACCCTCCGTGGCCTGGAACATAACAGGCACTAAAGATGTTTACTGAATGAATATCAGGACAGAAAGCTCTCTGCCTGGGTTAGGTCGCCCACTATCTGACTACACCTGGGCACACAGTATCTCCAAAGCTGTTGCAAATACTGCCACAGGTCAAGATAGGAACAGAGCCAGCAGTCCATCAACATTTGGGTTAGGTCGCCCACTATCTGACTACACCTGGGCACACAGTATCTCCAAAGCTGTTGCAAGTACTGCCACAGGTCAAGATAGGAACAGAGCCAGCAGTCCATCAACATCATACAAGGTACAGGCACACTAAAAGTCAGCAACAAAAGACTATCATCACTATTATTTAGCACCGCTCTGAAACAGTGTTTCCAAATTTGTCTTCCAAAGACAAAAAATTCCTGGGGCACTTGTTTAAAAAACAAAGCAGTTTCCTCTGCCTCAACACAGACCTACTAAGTTAATAAACCCAGGGTTGGAGGCTTGGAACTTTGCATATTTAACAAGCAGCCCAGATGGTCTTTTCATGAAATTTGGGGAAGCACTGCTTTTGAAGATTTTGCCAATACAAAGAGGTAAAAAGAGAGAGGTATTACTATCAGAAAGTGATTCTGTTGTTGTTTCCTACAGATGATATAAATATCTACCTAGAAGTCCAAGAAAATGAACTGAAAAATTATTAGAACCATGTATTGTTGGACGAGCTAGTGAGACTTCAAGATGGAAATGTCCATAAGATCATTGAATACAGGAGTCTTAACCTAGACAAGCAGCATGGGCTTTAAGTAAGAAATGCAGAAATTTATCAGTGTTTAGGGCAGGGAGGGGTACATCTAACACCTGGAACTACATGAAAATATTCAAAGAGAAGGTGATGAAAGAGAAGAAAAGAGAGATCAGGAGAGGTTTATTGAAGATGATCGAAAGATTCAGTGAATATATAACAGATGAGTTTTTCATGACTGGACATTTTGTAGTCAGCAAATGGAAAGGAAATGTAATAAATATATAATACAAATACATTAAATTTATTTAGAGAAGGAATTCTACCCTAACTCTGTATTTATAGATCTCAGAAAGCACTAGGTATACAGGCAATAATCAATGGCATATTTGAGTTAACGCAGAAACAGAAAAGTGGTCTTCCCCACACATGGAAGCTCAGCTCTGGTGGCCACCTGCAAGAATCAAAAAAGGTCTAAAGTTGAAGAAAGGGCTGTGGGTAAGTGATGACTGCTGCAGGAAATTGCTCATTTGAAGAACTGCTTAGTTTAGGTTAAGTCATACACTTCTCCACAATGGAAAAACCTCCCTGTCATCTCTTTAAGAATAATCAGGCTACAGTTGAAAAAAAATGCCTTATTGTTTCATAAACTACACACCAATTCTTTCTTTGATAGAATCCATCTTTTTAAACAGCTGGGTCCATTTTAAATGTTCTAGTTTTAAACTCAGCACTTTTACAGTTGTAAATAGGTTTAAGAATAAATAGTGCAGCCAAACACCACAGTAGAATGGGGTGATATTCAAATGATTGAAAAGAGCAATATTTAAAACATCCAAAGTGACCTACTGAAGTTCCTGGTAAATACAGTCAGGATACCTCTAGCCTAATCCCTCTGTCCCTCAGATGGCTCTAGAAACTCCACAACTACTGAGGGGGTCACTGGTCGATAAAGCATCCAGTGTAGCTCTAGGTCATCTGTCAATGGGGAGGATTTCAGAGCCCTTCTCCCCAGGCCTCTATAACACAACTTCAGGAGTAAAGAGAGGAGCCCAGAGCCCTGTACGCTCCTGGCAAACAACACCCTCTCCCAACTAACACTCACGGCTGCAGCACCATGTCCTGCCCTGGAAACCATCTGGAACTAATTCCAGCACAACCTTTATATCAGGTTATACTTGTTTCCTAAAAAATCCAAGACTCTCACTTGGATTCTCACCCCCACAAGACTCGGCATATCCCTTCACATGACCCCATCTCCTACTAATCCTTAAATCTCAAAACCCTCCTACTTGTCTTCATAATCCACCATCAGCAAAATCCATTCTCCGGCTGAGGCTGAAGCATCCACCTCTTCTCTGAATGCTGCTTCCACCTTCTGGCTCTAGAAGGAAACCTGGGCTTCCCTTCAGCCATTTCAAGTAGCAACTGTCTTCTTTCTCATACCCCTCAAACAGTGGGGTCTCCAGGTAGGAGAGATGTCCTCCTAAAACCTCACAGCCAGGCCCAGATCATTTTCCCTTTCCCTTAAATTCCCAATTTTGAATGTCATGTCATCAGACTAAAACCCTAATTACCCCTCCTTAGTGGAGTCCAGCATTAGTACTGTCATAATTCTTGTTCTTAATTTCAACATTCCAGGTAGGAGAGATGTCCTCCTAAAACCTCACAGCCAGGCCCAGATCATTTTCCCTTTCCGTTAAAATCCCAATTTTGAATGTCATGTCATCAGACTAAAACCCTAATTACCCCTCCTTAGTGGAGTCCAGCATTAGTACTGTTATAATTCTTGTTCTTAATTTCAACACGCACATAATTGATCTTTCCAAAACACAGGTTGTAGTGGGTTGAATGGTGACTTCCAAAACATATGTCCACATCCTAATCTCTGGGACCCTTGTGAATATTACCTTCTACGGCAAAGTATGTGATTACGTTGAGGATCTTGAGAAGAAGAGTTTATCCTGGATGACCTGGGAGGGCCCAGAATACAATCACATGTATCCTTATAAGACAAACACACGGGAAAAGAGATAGAAGAGGAGGAGGCAATGCGACCAGGGGGGCCGAGACTGGAGTGATGCAGTCACAAACTGAAGAATGCCAACAGCCACTAGAAGCGGAGAGAGGCAAAGAAGAACGTGATGGTTAATTTCATGTGTCAATGTGGCTGAGCTACTAGGTGCTCAGATATTTAGTCAAACATTATTCTGGGTGTTCCTTTGAAGTTGCCTTTGAATGAGATTAATATTTAAATAGGTAGACTGAGTAAAGCAGATTGCCCTCCCTAACGTGGACAGGCCTCATACAATCATTTGAAGGCCTGAATACAACAAAAAAGCTCACCCCTTCCCAAGTAAGAGAGAATTCCTCCTGCCTGACTACCTTCAAACTGGAAGACTGGCTTTTCCCTGCCCTCAGACTCAACTGAAAAATCAGCTCTTCCTGCATCTTAAGTAAGCCTGCCAGCCTTCAGACCAGAACTACCCCATCAGTTCTCCAGGTTCTCAGGCCTTCAGGAAAGTACTGGAACTACACCATCAGCTCTCCTGGGTCTCCAACTTGCCAACTCACCCTGGAGATCTTGGTATTTGTCACCCTCCATAATTGCATGAGACAATTCCTATACTAAATCATACACACACCCTACTGGATCTTATTCTCTGAAGAACTCTAAAATAAATGGATTCTTCCCTGGGGCTTCCAGAGAATGCGGCCCTGCTGACACCTTGATTTCAAACTTGTGATGGCCAGAACTGTGAGAAAATACATTTCTGTTGGTGTAGGCCAAAAGTCTGTGGTAATTTGTGACAGCCCTAGGAAACGAATACATTGGTCTTCCGTGAACTCCTCTCAACAACCTTTCAAATGTCCTATGTCAGCCACCATTTCTACAGCCATCTCCCAGAACATTTTATTGCCAGTTAATATTAAAAATCTCAATTTCAAGGACCCCACTCACATACCAACTTCTGTCTTTCTAGCTCACTCCTTCTAGTATCCTGCCTCCAGCAATACTTCAACCCCAGTGGGACCCATATTGCATTGAGGCTACATCTTTACCTTGTCTCCTCCATGGCCTCATTTCTCTCTTTAACCAACCTACATTGCATGGTTCATTACTATATTTCTTTGCATATCCTCCAGCCCCCATGCCATTTCTCTTCCTTTGTCACACTCTTCTGTCAAAACACCAACCCTATCCACTCTGTGCCTCTACCCACACATTGCACTGACTGGTCTGACTTTGAATTCATAACCACCAACCTCAATTTATTCATTCCAGTGTCAGTTTAAATGTCACTTTCTAAAAAAGGCTCTCCCCAGCCATCCAATTTTTTAAAAAATAACAGCCTTACGGAGATATAATTCACATGCCATAAAATTCGCCCACTGCACAATTCAGTGGTTTTTAGTATACTCAAAGAGTTGTACAACCACAACTAATATCTTATTTCAGTATATTTCATCACCTTAAAAAAGAAACCCAATACTAATTAGCAGTCACTTCCGAGTCTTCCCTCTCCCTGGCCCCTGGCAACTACTAGTCTGCTTTCTGTGTATTTGCCTATTCTGGACATTTCTTATAAATGGAATTATCCAATATGTAACATTTTGTGCCTGATTTTTTCACTTAGCATGATGTTTTCCAGGTTCATTCATGTTTTCTCCCCAGCCCATGTTTCTCTCCAGGCCCTGCTTTTTCACTTAGCATGTTTTCAAGGTTCTTTCATGTTTTAGCATGCATCAGTACTTCTTTTTATTGCCTAATAATATTCTATTGTATTGATATACCATATTTCATTTATCATCAGTTGATAGACATTTGGGTTGTTTCCACTTTTTAGCTATTTTGAATAATGTTGCTATGAACATTCATGTACAAGTGCTTGCATGGACACATATTTTCCACTCTCAAGAGTATATACTAAGGAGTGGAATTTCTGGATCTCTTAAGTCTATGTTAAACATTTTGAAAACTGCTGAACTGTTTTCCAACATGGCTGCACCATTTTACATTCCCACCAGCAATGTATGAGGGTCTTAATTTCTCTACAACCTTGTCAACACTTGCTAATATCAATCTTTTTTATTTCAGCCATCCTGATGGGTATGAAATGGCATCTCATTGTGTTTGTGATTTGCATTTCCCTAATAACTAATTATGTTGACATTTGTTCACGTGTTTATTGGCCATTTGTATATCTTCTCTGGTGAGATATCTATTCAGATCCTTTGCCCATTTTTCCTCCAAATTAATTTGCTTTTTCTATTCTGGTCAAAAACACGTAACATAAAATCTACCATCTTCACCATTTTTGAGTGTACAGTTCAGTAGTGGTAAGTACATTCACATTGTTGCAAAACAGATCTGCAGAACTTTCTCATCTTGCAAATCTGAAACTCTATATCCATTAAACAATTCCCCTTTTCCTCCTCTCTGCAGCTCCAGGTAATCACCATTCTGTTTTCCCCTTGGCCAATTTTTAAATTGGGTTGAGATTTTTGTTGTTTTTATTGTTGCTGAGTTAAGAGTTCTTTATAATTATGAATACAAGTCTCCTATCAGAGATATAATTTGAAAATATTGTCTCCTATTCAGTGGGTTGCCTTTTTACTTTCGTGTGTGTGGGTGTGTGTGTTGTTTTTGGGTTTTGGTGGCTGGATGGTACAGGGATTGAACCCTGGATCTTAGTATTATCAGCACCATGCTCTAACCAACTGAGCTAACTAGCCAGCCCTTCTTTCTTGATGGTATCCTTTAAAGCACCAAAGTTTTCAATTTTGATAAAGTCCAATTTATCCATTTTTCTTTTGTTGCTTGTGCTTTTAGTGTCATACTTAGAAGGCATTTTCTAATCCAAAATCATGAAGACCTATACCTATGTTTTCTTCTAAGAGTTTTATAGTTTTAGCTCTTACATTTAGGGATCTATGATCATTTTAAGTTGACTTTTTTTTATCTGGCATAAGGTAGGGGGTCCAAATTCATTCTTTTGCATGTGGATCTCCAGTTGTCTCATCACCATATTTTGACAAGACTAGTCCTTCCCCATTGAATAGTCTTGTCACCCTTGTTGAAAATCAATCAACAATAAATATAAGTATTTAATTCTGGACTCTCAATTCTACTCTATTAATCTACCTGTCTGTCTTCATGCCAGCACTACACTGTTTTGATTAACGTTGCTTTGAAGTAAGTTTTGAAATCAGGAAGTATGAGTCTTCCAACTTTGTTTTTCTTTTTCAAGATTATTTTGGTCATTTGGGGGTTCTTGCATTTCCATATGAATTGTAGGATCAGCTTATAGGGTTATGCAAAAAAAAAAAAAAAAACAGGTGAGATTTTCATAGAGATTGCATTGAATCTGTAGATCAGTTTGGGAAGTATTTNGGATCTCCAGTTGTCTCATCACCATATTTTGACAAGACTAGTCCTTCCCCATTGAATAGTCATGTCACCCTTGTTGAAAATCAATCAACAATAAATATAAGTATTTAATTCTGGACTCTCAATTCTACTCTATTAATCTACCTGTCTGTCTTCATGCCAGCACTACACTGTTTTGATTAACGTTGCTTTGAAGTAAGTTTTGAAATCACCATTGTTCTATGTTGTCTATCTTTAAAATCGGGAAGTATGAGTCTTCCAACTTTGTTTTTCTTTTTCAAGATTATTTTGGTCATTTGGGGGTCCTTGCATTTCCATATGAATTGTAGGATCAGCTTATAGGGTTATGCAAAAAAAAAAGAAAAAAAAGGGGAGATTTTCATAGAGATTGCATTGAATCTGTAGATCAGTTTGGAAAACAGGTGAGATTTTCATAGAGATTGCATTGAATCTGTAGATCAGTTTGGGAAGTATTTCCATTTTAACAGTATTAAGTCTTCTAACCCATGAACAGAGCACGTCTTTCCATTTCCTTAGTTCTTTAATTTTGTTCAGTGAGATGTGGTAGTTTTGAGTATTGCAAGTTGTATTAGTCCATTTCTGTGGCCTTGAACAAAATACCCCCAACTGGGTAATTTGTAAAAAAAAAAAAAAAAAGAAAAAGAAATTTATTGCTTACAGTTTTGGAGGCTGGGAAGTTCACAGTCCAGGGAACACATCTGGTGAGGTAACTCTACAGCAATGAAGGGTGTCACATGGCAAGAATAGCAGAACAGAGAGAGAGCCTAACCTCCTCATTTACTCTCTCTCTTTTTTTTTTTTTGTCTGTTTTGTGACTGGTAAGGGGATCGCAACCCTTGGCTTGGTGTCATCCACACCACGCTCAGCCAGTGAGCACACCGGTCATCCCTACATAGGATCCGAACCCATGGCAGGAGCGCCACTGCGCTCCCAGCACCGCACTCTCCCGAGTGCGCCACAGGGTCGGCCCTTTACTCTCCTTTTAAAGCCACCAGAACCGCTCCCATTATTCCAAGAATGGATCAATCCATTCACTAGGGTACAGTCCTCACAACCTAATCGTCTCTTCAAGGCCCCACCTTTCAATTACCCTAATAAGATTTCCCACCCTCAACAGTCACAGTGGGGATTAAGTTTCAATGAGTTGGGGGGTGGGGGGGTGCAACATTCAATCTACAGCACAAGTCTAGCACTTTTGTGGTTAAATTTATTCCTATTTTGTTCTTTTTGATGGTACTGTAAATTAAATTGTTTTAATTTCATTTTCTAATTGTGCATTGCTAGTGTATAGAAATACAACTGATTATATTGAAATTGTATCTCCCACCATGCTAAATTTATTACCTCTAACAGTTTTTTGTGTGTATTGCTTAGGATTTTCTGTATATAAGATCATGTCATCTATGAACACAGGTAGTTTTACTTCTTCATTTCCAATATGGATGCATTTTATTTCCTTTTCTTGCTTAATTGCCCTGCCTAGGCCCTCCAGTACAATATTGAATAAAAGTGGCAAAAGTGGACATCCTTGTCTTGTTTCTCATGTTAGTGGGAAAGCTTCCATTCTTTGACCACTAAGTATGATGTTAACTGTGGGATTTTCATAAATGTCCTTTATCAGTTTGAGAAAGTTCCCTTTTATTCCAATTTGTTGCATTTTTTTTTTTCTTTCACAAAAGGGTGTTGGTTTCATTCAATTCCGTTTTCACATTTATTGAGATGACCATGTAGTTTTTTTCCTTTATTCTATTAATATGGCATTTAATATTGATTTTTCCATGTTGAACCAACTTTGCCTTTCTGGGGTAACTCCCATTTGGTCATGTTGTATAACACTTTTTTGTATGTTGTTGAATTTGGTTTCCTAATATTTTGTTGAGTGTTTTTGCATCTATATTCATAAAAGACATTGGTCTGTACGTAGTTTTCTTTTATTTTGGTTTTTTGTTTGTTTTGGTATGAAGGTAACACTGGACTGACAGAACAAGGTGGGAAGTGTTCTGTTCTGTTCTACTTTGGAAAATTTGTGAGGAGTTGGTATTAATTCTTTAAATGTTCAGTAGAATTAACCAGTGAAGCAATCTAAGCCTGGTCTTTTCTTTGTGAGAAGGTTTTTATTACTAACTCAATCTCTTTACTTGTTATACATCTGTTCAGATTTTCTGTTTTCTACTGAGTCTGTTTCAGTAATTTGTTGACCACCTTATCTTAAGGAGCTACTCTGTCATCCTTCTGTCATATCATTACATTTTACTTCTCTACACAGAACTTGACATCACTTGATATCTTCTTTGTTCATTTATTTTAGAGCTTTTGCTTTTTATATGTTCTTATCCATCTGTCCCCTTTAGAATATAAGCTCCATGAAGGCACAGACTTTGCTGTAGGTAACTGAGAATCGGGAACAGTGCATACTATATAGCAAAGGCCTCATAAGAATTTGCTGAACAAATCTACCAATGAGTGTGTAAACCTGGCAGTAGAAAGTTCATGGAGGTCCTGTCTTATGGCTTTTGTTTTCTCTCTAGTAAGAAAGAAGGTCATCTGCTGAAAGAGAGGGAAGAGTGGGGGCAGAGTGTTTTTAAAAAACAGGGACTTTAATTGACCATTGCAAAGAATGAGGAAGCAAGATGAACAGAGAAACATAGTAGGATTGCAGTGCTGAGGGCCAATTTAAAGTGGGTGATCATGAATGTATGGTAATACTAATCTGTCCTATTATATGGCTTCCTCCATAAGCACTTAGAGAAAGCAGATAGACTAGTTCATCCATGAATCTGGTTTGCAGAGAGATAAATTTTAAAAAGCTGCAGTATAAGTGAGTTCATGGTACAGGAATAAAGGGCAATACCTGAAATGGATAAGGAGAGAAGTAAAAAGAGTGGACTAATGGCAGAGAGAAAGTATGGTACAGGAATAAAGGGCAATACCTGAAATGGATAAGGAGAGAAGTAAAAAGAGTGGACTGATGGCAGAGAGAAAGTAGACAGGGCAATGGATAAGAGGTTGAAAGGAAATGAAAGGATGACCTTAGTGAGAGTAGTTAAACAAGTCAGCTGGAATGACAATAGATTGTCAACAAAGAATGGGATGTCTAAATCAGTGATTCTGGAAATAGAGCAGTTATAGGTGGTGAAAATGTCCAGGTATGATTATGGGAGCAGATGTTTGAGGTTCAGTGGAGGAGAAGACCATCACAGTTGAGGAAGTCAAGAAACTGTGCACCTAGTATGTTAAAAGGTTCAACTGTACAGACACCGAAATCACCCATGAGGTGATCGTGAATCTGGTACCAATCCATCCAATCCATGGAGTGAAGGGGGATGACCAGAAAGTCAGGTGATAACTGCTATTAGAAAAAAGGAGGGTGACAGAACCAAAATGGCATGAGCCTCAAAGGAGTATCTTGGGTTTTTGTTTGTTTTTTAGTTAAAAAGTAAAATAACAAGGGTGACTAATGCAGGCAGAATTCTAAGTTGATCTTCAATAATCCTCATCTTTGTATAATCCCTTCCCCTTTAAGTGTGGGTGGAGCTTGTGAATATGGTAAGCTATCACTCCTCTGACTGAGTTATGTTATATGGCAAAAGGGAGATTGCCCTGGGTGGGCCTGGCCTAATCAGGGGAGCCCTTTAAAAGCAGCGTTTCTCTGGCTGGTTGCAGAAGAGGAATCAGAGAGATGCACTCCAGCTGGCCGGGAAGAAAGCAAATTCCATGTTGTAAGCTGCCTATGTGGGCCACACGGCAAAGAATTGCAGGTGGCCTCTGGGAGCTGAGAGTTATCCTCAGCTGGCAGCCAGCAGGAAAATGGGGGCCTCGGTACCACAGCTGCAATAAAATGAATTCTGCCAACAACCTGTGAGCTGACAAGAGGACCTCCAGACCCCAGATAACAACTACAGGCTCAGTGAACACCCTGATTTCAGCTCAGTGACACCTGGAGCACAGAATCCAGCCAGGTCATGCCAAGACTTCAGATCTACAGAAACTGAGAAAAATTTTCATTGTTTTAAGCGCTAAATTTATGGTAATTTTTAATGCAGCAACAGAAAATTAAAACAGTGGGCATAAATCCTGGTTTACCCAGGATAATCCCAGTTTATGCATGTTGTCCCTGCATAGTGAATAGTGCCCTTTCCTCTCAGGTGGGTATGGGTTAGATGATAGATTATATGGTCACCCTAATAATTATTTCACCTCTCAACCCCTAACCACACATAGGGATGTGAGAGAATAAATAGCGACCACCTAAAAGAGCTGCAGAAGTGGATAGCCAAATTTCAGCTAGCACAGGAGGTGAAAGGAATCGGCCCTCAGCATTGCAATCCTGTTACATTTCTCTGTCCACCTTGCTTTCTCATTCTTTGCAATGTCCCAGTGGACTGGGGCAGGAAGGACAGACCATGATGGGAAGGCGGTGTCACACTAACAGAGAAGTCAGACAGCTTAAACTGTGACACCCACTGATAAAGGCAGGGGTAACAGCTATGGCAGACACGGCCTCAGCAGTTTCTTTGAGGAG
>NW_007733452.1:18408-19078 GCF_000696425.1 Galeopterus variegatus | reverse complement strand
TCTCACTTCTTAAAGTAAATCGTTTAATTTTGCTATCATTAATGCCCAAACAACTACACTGGGCAAATGTGAATACAAGTATAAGCTGCCCATTAACATTTATTTTTTAAAGAGTAAAGCAATAATATTTGTTTAACAAAGATTGCTAAACAAATCCCAAATACTTCCTCAATTAGAGTAGATTCTGAAGAACAGAATAAGTAACTCTGTTCAGAGGTAGATCCTGCCATCTGCTGGGAAGAAAGGTGAAATTTTCGTGTCATCCACAGTCAGTTATATAACTACCTCCACTAAGGCACTCTACTAGCAAACCGTATTTATGGTACACGTGTATTTTGTATAAACACACACACTTCCTGCCATGGAGTAACTGGGTGGGAATCAGTCAGATTGTCTTGGTAAAGTGAAGGCCAGGGTAAGCAGAGATCTGAAAGGAAGACGGGGAAGGGCAGGAGATGAGAAGCAGGCTTGTTTCAAGCCCTCCTTGCATATCAAGAAAGGTTTAAGAGTTTCAGTTCAGGAAGATGAAAAAGTTCTGGAGGTGGACGGTGGTGATGGTTGCACAACAATGCAAATTACGTCATGCTGCTGAAATGTATACCTAAAAATGGCTAACAGGGTAAATTTTATATAATACATATTTTACCACAATTAATAGAAGGGAAGAAGG
>NW_007733452.1:10970-17858 GCF_000696425.1 Galeopterus variegatus | reverse complement strand
AGAAGGGAAGAAGGAGGGAGGAAAAAAGGGAGCTTGTTTGGTTTAAAGTAAATCAAAAAAGCATGTATGCCCAGGCCAAGAAAAATGAGGGTTAGGGTTAAAAATCATTAGCAGTGATTAAAAAAAAAGAAAAGAAAACCTATATCCAAAATACTTAATAAATAAAAAAAAAACCTTCCTCTAAACCTGAATCACTTAAATATGGTAATAAAAATCCTAGCAAATATTACGCTTAGTTGTTTTAATAAAGTGCTCTTTTAAAAAGTATAATTTAATAGAAAAACATGGCAATCTCTGGCTAAATTAACCACTTACACAGGAATCCTTGTTCAGATTACAAGGCTTTCTCCTCGGCAGGGCAGACTGTATTGCCCGCACAGGCACCGTAGCAGGAGGTAACTAACTGCCTCCCTCCACACCTCCCATCACACAGGCTCCTTTGCAATAGGACCGTCCCACAGCTACTGCCAGCATCATGAGGTGAGGCCAGTTCTTCCCTTGCCTCTGGGCTGGCCTCAGTGACTCCTCATAACCCACAGGACACAGCAGAAGTGAGGTTGTGCACCTTCCACGGCTAGGAGAGAAAGCTCTCCTTGGCTACTGCTCTCTGGACACCTCCTCTAGGAACGCTGTCTCTTAAAACACAGCTACCAAGCTGTGAGAAACACAAGCCACGTTAAGTGGCCACACACAGGTGACTCCAGTCATCCCAGGGCAGGCAGCAGACATGGGAGTAAAAACCTCCAGCCATTCAGGTCACTCCAACCCACCCCAGTATTTCAGTCATCCCAGCTAAGGCCCCAGACAGCATGGAACAGAGAAAAGCCAACCCCTCTGCCCCATCCAAATTCCCAACACCAAATCTGTGGGTATAATCAAATGATTGGTGTTCTATGTCACTAACTTTTGGGATGGCTTATTATGCAGCAAGAGTAACTGAAACACTACGGGCACCGCAGTCCTGATGGCAGGGTTACTCAGATACGAACCAAGAGTCTCAGAAAAGAAGACATCAATACCCTTACAAGTTTGAGTTACATTGCCCATTCTCTTTCTTCTATGTGGAGGGACTTCTCTGCCCCTCACTCACTCCTTGCCTGACCAGACTGGTTGGTTTTAGAGAAGGAACCAAACGTGCCTAGTTCAGCCCTTCCTCTCCCTTTTTTCTTGGGATCAGCAAACTCCACAGAGAGACACATTCTCCTTTGCTTCCCAGATCCATGAGCTTTCAGGATCTACTTACTCCCTGCTGGAAAAACTAGCAATTGGATGAGGGTATACTCAATTCGGGGGCTATTGGCAAGTCCACTGTTTCCCCACAATTAAAACCACTTTCTCAAACAGATTATCATTTGTCTAACTCCCGGCTGCAATCTTGGGTGGAGAAAACTGAAGTGGGACTAATGGGTCTTCTAAAATCCCAATAGGAACTGCTATTAGAAATAGTGTTAGAAAAAGATATTCATAGAAAGAGGTGTCTATACTAGCTGTCTCCATCTCTCTTGCCTTTCCCTCTTGAACCCACATTAATTAGGTATTTTGTCCCCAAACACTCCACAGAAACTGTTCTTCTCAAAATGATCCCCACATTGTTAGATAAATGGTCAATCTTCAGTCTTCTTAGTTGACTATTAGCAGCATTTGACACAGTCGATCACTTCCTCCTTCTCAAACACTTTCTTCACTTGTTTTCCAGAACACTACACTCCCCTGGTTTCATCCCACTTTACTGGAGGCAGGGTTTTCCTCTTTTCCCAGATCTCTTAATACTAGAGAACTCCAGGGCCCAGTTTTTAATTCCTCTTTTCTTTTTTTTTTTTTTTTTCTATCTTCACTCATTCATTTAGTGGTATCACTCAGACTCATGGCTTTAAATATATGCCATTGACTCCCAAATTTATATTTCTATCTCAGGTTTCTCTCTTGAGCTCTAGACTCACATACAATGGCCTACTCAACAACTCCATATGGATATATAGTAAGCAACTTAAATTCAACATGTCCAAAACTGAAGCCTTTACTCTAACATCTAAAGGTGCTCTGTCCACAGCCTTCCCCATTTCAGCGACGGCCATTCCATCCTTCTAGATACTTAGAATAAAATCTTAGAGTCTCCCTTGACTCTTCTCTCACAAGCCACACCAACCCATTAGGCTTACTTATAAAACATATCCTAATTCACACCTTTTGCCACCTCAATTGCTACTATCCTAACATACCTTGTTTTAATTATTGTAACAATATCCCTTAAATTATCTCTGCCTCTCTTTTCCTTCCACTAGTTACTCTTTACATGGCACCCAGACTGATCATTTTAAATATAAATCAAATCATGTTATTATTCTTCTATTCAAAATCCTATAAGGCCTCCTCATTTCACTCACATTAAAAGTCCTTACAATGGTCAACAAGGCCCATGCTAATGTTTTGACCTCCTCTCCTACAATCCTCCTCCTGCTTGGTCCACTCTAGTCACAACAGCTCCTTTGCTGCTCCCTGAATTCCCAGGTGCACTACTGCCCTAGGGCCTTAACAATGAACACACCTTCTGTTCTTCCCCAGATTTCTGCTGGCAGACATCTAGTTCTTTGCTCAAATCCCACTTTCTCAACACGGCCTATATGACTTCTGAATTCAATCTCCAATCTCCCACCCCTATACTCCTGATTCTGCTTCCTGATTTCTACTCATGTCAGAGTCCTACGTAGATCTGCAGAGCGCTCTGCTCCATCTGTTCAGGTACCCAGCCTCCTCCCACCTAAGGGCTACCATCTCAGCCAGTTCCTTTGGGGACCATTCCCTTTAGCCAATGTATATCGGCAGTGGGAGAGTAAAGATAGAGAGGATGGAGAAGGCATGCCTGCTTTTAAATGCCCTGGCTGAGATGACATATATAACTAGATTATATAACCCATCCTCCTTGCAGCCAGATGGGACCATATGACTAGTTTTCATCAATGGGATTTGTTTAAGGAAAGGAAAACACGAATATTAGTGAGTACTTCAATCACCAAGTACCTTTTTGCTCCCTTTTTCTACACATAGAACACATTCATCTCCTCCCACCATACCACACTAGCCCAGAAAGAAAACCTGAAGTCCCATTTGGTCAATGCATCCACGATCTCTGGATATGGCACAGTCTTCTTCATTTGGAAATATGTGTAACCCCTATGATGCAACCTATGAGCTAAAAAGGCAAATTACCTGCACCTTCCTTTCCCACTCCCAATATACAATGGTAGAACAGAAGCAAGAGTTTCTTCCTTATCCAAAATCCTCCTTGGTCAAGTGGGCTCTGGCATGCCCTCCTTAGGGGTTGCACAACTCTCACAACCCACCAAACCACCCTGCCAGAGCAAGTTCTAGGTTTTTCTTAAAGTGGTTTTATAGTTCAAATACTCAAGGACTTGTTCAGTCCAGGCTCGTGGTTTCTTTGCCAATACAATCCCCTCAGAAACTTAGTAGGCCTTTGATCTAATTGTTTCCAGTCAGTTCCATGTGCCAGGAACCACACACAAAGTTCTTTCCTAGACATAATTCCCAAGCTTGATGTATTTCTTTGCCTCCATGCCTCTTGTCTTCAACTAATAGAAGACACCTGGAGGCCATATGAAACAACAAGGTCAGTGGTTTCCAATTTTGGTTGCACAATAGAATCACCTGGGGAACTTTTAAAAACTGTCTATTCCAGGTTTCATGTACCTCAGACCAATAAATCAGACACTCTGTATGCTGGACCAAGGGGATTCTGATAAGCAGCCAAAAACAAAAACCTATATCCTTAATCTAATCTTTGCCACAAAACTGAGTTATCTTTTCAACTGAGAAAATTTATTAGGGCTTTGTTGCTTAAAGCCTTTCTCCACTCCTCTCTCTTTCTAGGGTCTAGAAGCAGTCTGTTTTCCCCTTCACTACCCCAAGTGCCAGAACTTTCTCTATTCTCTTTCGTTCTTTGCTTACAAACTAGCAAACAAGCTCATCTTTCTCTTGTAATCTTAATGTTAATAGTTTCACACTCTAATCTTTTCCAACACTGACCCAGAGCTCAGCTGGCATGAGATGTGCCTTTCAAATTGTCACAGATGACAAGTTCACCAAGTAGGTTACCACTGCATAACAATGGTTTCTGTCTTTCCCCCTCCAATACCAGTTTCCTCATTAGTGTGCCACCAACTGCTAAAGCCAATGCTAGAAATTTTACGGTTTTGTTTTAACAGAACTCCACCTCTTGTACTACCGAGTGTAGCAAAAACTAAAACTTCAGCACCTTAACACAAAGTTTTTATCATGCCCCCATCACAGTCGAGTGAGTTGGTGCATATTCACCTCTATCTATCATTCAAGGACCAAGTTTCCTTTTATTTTATGGGTTTACCCTCCTCTGGGTCCTGATGGAATTCTCTCCACTAAGGTGACAGAGAGGGCAGAGTTCCCACTTAGATACAGGAAGGCTGAGAAATGTAGTCTAGATGTGTGCCCAGCAAGAACAGGAAAACAGTGATGTTGACAAGCCCCCACGGTCTCTTTCACACTTAAGCTCCACAAGAGCAGGAATCTTTGTCTGGTTTGTTCATAAATATATCCCAAGTGCCTGTTACAGAACCTGGCACATGGTAAGAGCTCAAAAAATAACTTCTGAAAGAATAAATGAATGGACAGGATAAATCTCAGATATGGTACCATATAGCCTCTTTTTTTTTGTAATAAAGGTAAATTAGATGTACTGAGGACTAAAAGAATAATGAATTATACTGTATAGCTGTTTAGATAAAACATTAAAGAGAAATTTTTGGAAAAATCAAAATAAACTTCCAGTACTAAACACTACACATATCAAATACCCAATGAAAATTCACATACAAGCTGGTTAAACACACACTAAATTCATCTGTTGTGAACATACAGAAACACTCGCTCAAAATATTAGAGCAAACACAGTGGACAATCTCCAAAGAAGTTACTATTAAACTGATTACACATTTTTTTGTGTGGGTTCTTTTTACCCAACCTCAAAATTCACCCACATCTTCCTCAAAGAACAAGGGCATTGCACAAAGAGTCTTAATTCTGAAAACAAGGTACACACACACACTGCTGAAAGATCTTACCAGTATGCACCTACCATACACAATGCATACATCCATCAAAATTTAGAACTGATACATTCATTTATACCAGCTTTAAAATTATGCATCTGATACTACTTGATTTTTCCTAACATTTTAAGTCATATAACAAAATTAAAGGACTTGATAAAACAGAAAAAGGGCTGGCCAGTTAGCTAACTTGGAAGAGTGTGGTGCTGATAATACCAAGGTCAAGCAAGGGTTTGGATCCCCATACTGGCCAGCTGCCAAAAAAACAAAAATAAAATAAAACAAAACAAAAATAACAAAGCTAAAGTAAAAATAACAGCAAATGAAAATAAAACCTACTTCACTAGAGTATTGTGAGGATCAAACAGGAATATAAAAATTCACTTTTGACTTGTGTACTTTTCTGTATGTTATAACTCAACGAAAACGTTCAACAGAGTAAAAGAAAAGTGCTTCATAAATCATAAAACAGTATTCAAACTTATCCCTAAATAAATGTAAAATCTCCGTTTTTCAAAAGGCATATAAATTAGCTAAATGAGCAAGTTTAAACTAAGAGGAACAGAAGGTCTTCATTCTTCTAGCCCCAACATCTAGAATGAGAACTTTCAGTAGAAACATACTGGCGAACACAATCATTATGAAAGGTAACAAGCAATAAGCTATCTCAGTGTAAAGAGTTAGACAATAAATAAAAAACAGTGAAAGAAACATTAACAAATCAGTTAACACAGTGGGGTACTTGTATTTTAAGAAAGGGAAAAGTAGCAATTTGAAAATCTGTAGATGTTCTTCATTCAATGAAAAAGAGAAGAAACTATTGGGGGGGGGGTTTCTTTTTTTTTTTTTTTGAAGATTTATAAATGACTCTTCACCCCCCCAAAAAAAAAATATATATATATATATTGGAACTCACAACACAGGATAGAGTGTTCAGTTTAACAAAATTTTATAGTTGATTATAAGTAAAAACCTACCTAATTAAAAAAAAATGTCTATCAGGTTGTCAGAAGTACAGGAAGTAGAGTTAAGCGTACATATGGGTTGATATTTATTTTGTTTCTTCTTTAACTAATCCCTGATAGGAGCTTATTTGCTTTTTCCTGGTTGAGTTTTAAGAAGGCTAAAGACAAAAAAAAAAACTGGTTATTAAAACTTTCTAATACTTGAAGTCAAGTGGGATGACCAGGCTTAAGAACCTAGACCCTGAACTATACTTCTGACCATATATATTTTTCTACCCATTAGCAAACCAACCAACCAACCAACAAAAACTAGAGAAAAGGTTTTAAAACAAAGGCTATCTCAATTTTTTGGAAAGAGAAGTATGACATTTCTAAAACTCTGGAAATCAACTGAGAGAAGGGAGAAAAATATTTGGTGATAAGCATGTTATGTGATTTATAAACACCACAAAAAACCAGACATTGGGCCGGCCCGTGGCTCACTCGGGAGAGTGCGGTGCTGATAACACCAAGGCCCCGGGTTCGGATTTTTAAAAAAAAAAAAACCAGACATTGACCTCCAACCCAAATCTTGTTATTTTAAAAACTACTTTTGAAGATAAAGACACCAATGTGACAATGGTTGTAAAATACGATATTTTCTCCAACTTTAGAGAGGCAAAAATTTAACTCCTTTATTTTTTGTAGCTCCAACATTTAAACCCCATAAATGTGAAGAAAACTGGCTTGAAAAAAAGAACTTTAAATTTTACTTAAAGCTGAAAAGAATAAGCATTTGGGGGGATACTCCTCGTACAATATTAAAACAAGAAGAAACTTACTTT
>NW_007733452.1:10257-10781 GCF_000696425.1 Galeopterus variegatus | reverse complement strand
CAGATGAAACACAAAGCAGTTACCCAAGAGGAATGCTCCTTCATCTGGTGTTGGTTGCTGTGAGGGCCACTGGCATGGCCACGCCAAAAGCAATTCTGGCAGAGCTGATAGTTGTGGCACTGCTGGCATCGGTACCGGAAGCCCATCATACTCTCACACCGGCAATAGGAGCACTCCACGGGATGGAAGACTTGGAGATGGAGAGGAAAAGGGAGAAAGAGGAGGGAAGGGGAGAAGGGATGGGACAAGAAGAAGAAAGAAAGAATTTTCATTTGGAGAATAAAGTCAATACGGAGGAAAACCATTCTAATATAAAAGCAAAGGTGAAAATAAAATGAGAACTGAAGAATCTAAATTGACTGCTTATCTAACCGGCCATTTACTAGAATAGGCACAGATTTAATTTTTTAACAAATTGCAGCGTAGACTACTACATTCCAATCTATCTTAGAAAACAACCAATTTCGGGCCGGCCCAGTGGCGCACTGCTACAGTGCGCCGCTTGGGAGCGCAGCGGCGCTCCC
>NW_007733452.1:7368-8470 GCF_000696425.1 Galeopterus variegatus | reverse complement strand
AAAGTATTCATTTTAGGTAAGAGCTCTAAGTAACAGCACAAAATAAAGTGCCCTACGCTAACAAAGGGACAGTGATTTGGAAAAAGGGAAACTCAGTGACCTATGGCTCTTTCCTCCACCTTACACGACACACTCTCTTACAAAAAACTACAGGAGCGGAGCAGTTAGGATTCAAAGAGATTACTGAGATTCTCCGACAGCCTGAAATTACAGTTCACTAAATGAGATATACTATCATGGGCAATATATAACTCTATATTACAAATCATTATTATTACTTTTAAATGTTGGTAGCATAATTGTTTCCTCTGGCTATTCAATGCTGAACACAAGAAATGGAAGTCAATAGGAAAAAGGAATGTAGCGTTCAAATCTTCATTTGAACAACTCTTTCTAGCATTATGTATACAAAACCAATCTTATCTCAATTATAAGAATTTTCAGTCGGCTTCCAAAAATTTATATTAACTAGGGAATCAAGTCTCAGAAAGAAAAAAAAAAATTCAGCACTAGGTGAGAAAAACAATATAACAAGATCAGTAAAGACTAAATGAGAAGTAAAATCAGGAATGAAAAATCCAAAGGACATTACTTCCTGTAAGAAATTTAAGCTTTTTCTCATCAAGGTATTTCTAAGGAATGATGAAACTGCTAAAAAGATTGTGCGCTCCACGTTAAAACTATACAACTAGTATAGTTCCTCCAGAGAACACAACTCCCAAATCAGTCAGAAGCTAACATCAATGCAGTCAACGTCAAGGAGGCCAATGTTCATAAATCTAAGTAACTTGTGTTAACATTAAATATGTATATTAATGTTATATTATCAAATATGTTCTGATCATTTTGGTTGAGGATGTATGTAATTTTTCCTTTACTCTCTTCTAAACCAGTCAAGGGCCCAAATAAAAAACCAAACAAAAAAACCCCAGAAATACCATAATTTTAGAGTCATTTCTCATCATCAAAATTAAGATATATAGACAAATGTTAGTAGGACAGGTAACATATTTTATTTCTAGACATTTCAATGATTTCATAACATTTCTGTCTCCAAGAAAAATAATAACACTAACCATATAAGAATGCAATCAATAAATAA
>NW_007733452.1:0-7025 GCF_000696425.1 Galeopterus variegatus | reverse complement strand
ACATTTCTGTCTCCAAGAAAAATAATAACACTAACCATATAAGAATGCAATCAATAAATAACATACTACATATAAAATCACAATAAAATGTTCCTATGGATAACAATGTATATTGACAAATGAGGTTCTTTCTACTTGATACAGCAAATACAAAATGATTTTATGATATGCAACTACTAAAACACTTAAGGCTATAAAAACATTGCTCTCAAAAGTTTAGATCTCTATTCAAAGATCCTGTTAAAAAATTTTAGTTGTTTTAGTTTAATAAAAGATTCTGGTCACTTAAAAAAACAAAATCCTGAATTCAAGGTACTTGTGAACTAAAGCCATAGTTAGGTAAAAGACTGAGAAATTAAAAAAAGAAAAAAAGTATGGATATGAGGGGGAGAAAAAAATAATATGGAAGTATATTTCATTGTTACAAGGGGAAAAAAGAGGAGACAGCTTTTTAGCAGCTTCTCAGCTATTCCTTGTTCTCTTTTGTGGAATGAAGAAAGACAGCCAAGAGCCTTGAGAGAAGGGAGGCTGCTTAGAAAAACTACAGCCTTCCCTTTCATGAATTTGAAAAACCCACACGAAGCAATAAAATGATGGCAACGACAGGAAACATTAAGAAGTTACTGAGAGGTAAGTGCCATTTCAATTCAAAGCAAAACAAAGACTTAAGCAAATTACTGGGGAGGATACCAAGAGTAGATTCAAGGTAAAATAGCAAAGGAAAAAGTGGAGGATGTGTGAAAGCCAATATGAAATTACACCTTTCCTATTTTTAAAAAATTATTACAAAATAATTACAGTTTTAGCAGTTGATATCGCATACATACAATTTTTTAGAGCTACGATGCTGATTAATTAAGGGGAAAAAAGGAAGTCATGGCTAAATCAGGTAGGCACAAGCAGAAACAGCCATCTGGAATCTTAGGAAGGAAAAGCCTACAGTTTGAATCACAGTTTTATGGCCTGATTCTGCTTCTTGATATCCTATCTAAGTAATAAGTCTCCCTTTTTAATTTTTATTTTTTTCTCTCTTTTTTCTGTTTATTTCTCCCCACCCCTTTTAAAAGAAGTAAAATTTCCACTTTTGAAAGTCAAAATCACAAATTCAAATGGTAGACTGCCAGCAAATGTCAGTCATAATTTTCTATGATCGCAATAGCTAAGAACATTGCAAATAATCAGTTCCTACACTTCCTACAGTATAAAGAATTGAACAATCAAAGTTCTGCTTACCATTCTCAACATGGGCAAGCCTGTGCATGAGAGGTAGCCAGACAAGGCACTGGGGAGGAGGATCGGCCATCATCGTGTCTAAAAACATATTTAGCATTACCTTTTTCTGTGAAGAGAAGAAAAAACAAACACGCTTTATGTTTTTTGAATATCTCTGAACTCCAAGATTAAGTTGATTTAGGATTTCCCCATCCAAGCTTTAGTGAACATGTGAAATTTTACAGCAAATAAAACAATACTTTACTATGGACACTAGTATACACTACACACTACGACCACATTCAAATGCACTCCCACATACTTTATTTTATTTGAGCCTTAAAACAACTGTATAAAATAAACAGGTTAGATATTACTATCTTCAAAGAAGTAGAGGGGAGGGGAGCGGAGGCAAGGGAAGGACGGACCACAATAATACAGTGAACTTTCAGAAGGAGAGACCAAAGCTAAAGATACTAGAGATGGAGGGAGGGAGGGAGGGAGAGGGGGTGGGGAGTGATAGGTCAGGTGGTGGGCATGAGGAAAGATTATGATTTGTAATGATGAATATGCTAATAATAACAATAATAATAAAAGATATTACCATCCTTCGTTTTACAGATGAAAAAATAAACAAAGCATTTAAGGATTTTGCAATGGTCCTACCCAAAACAGACACAGAGCCAGGACTTTCTGTTGTCCATGGGGGATACAGACATCCCTCACCAATGGGAGCAGGAGCTACGGCTGTCTGGCTGTCTACCATATTTCCAACCTTCATAATAGTGCCTGGCACACAACAGGCACTTAATAAGTAATTGTGGAATAAATAAATAATAAAGTGAGGGGTAAACACTCCTAGACAACATGTAACAGAAGAGAAAATGGAAGCTCAGGGTAGTTAAGTCATTTGACAAAGTCACAGAGATAGTCATAATGAGGATGAGATTAGAACCTACAAATCCTGGGCCGGCCCGGTGGCGCACTGGAGAGTGCGCCGCTTGAGAGTGCGGCGGCGCTCCCGCTGAGGGTTCGGATCCCATGTGGAGACTGGTTCCCGCTCACTGGCTGAGCGTGGTGCGGGCGCAACACCGAGGGTTGCGATCCCGTTACCGGTCAGTAAAAAAGACAAAAAGGAAAGAAAAAAAAAAAAGAACCTACAAATCCAAATGCCCTTCAAAGTCTTCGCTCCATTATCCCATCTCCCTAGCTAGATTGCATTTTTCTGTTGTATCTTTACTTCTCTTTTAAACAAATATATAGTAAGCTTCCACTGTATGTGAAACACTAAAATAATTATCTCCCACATGGACAGAGAAAATGAGAAAACAGTCCAGAAAGATAAGATTAAAATGGAGTTATATGATATAGATAGAACAAATTCTCAATAATATTTCAAATTAATGAATTTTCTTTTTATTTTCTCCAACCCACAAATCACCTTTCCAGCTCCAAAGGGAAAGGAAAAAGCAGCTGAAAACACAGCACCATATAGCTCAACAGGAGGGTTCTGTGACTATAACGTAGACACACAGGCCCCCACTTCAAACCATTCCAAAAGAAGCACTGAGACAAACGGGCAAACACACAGGAGATGCAGGGCCTGGTAAGTGGGCCTTCTGCATGCCCTGGTGCCACCATTCAAAGACAGGGTGGGGGCTGGGGATGGGAGTGGGTGGAGCCAAACCCAGAATTAAATCTCACTCTCTCCCAAGTAACTACATTCTCAGCCCCACCCTCTCCAAAAGTGAAAAACTGGCTATAAAAAGTATGGGTGTTTCCCCATAAAACTTTGAAGTAATTTATTTTAGAGAGGGAGAAAAAGGTAGAAAAGATACAATTGATTAGAACTGACCTAAAGATTTTGCCAGCTGATCATGAATTAACTCTGATTTTTACCACTAATATATTCAACACAAACTGGAGCAAGGAGCAAAGGCACTGTGGTGCTCAGTAGGGAGGACAGAGGCCTCGGAACTGTCAGCTGGTCCACCGTGATGCCATCTGAACAACAGGTCCCATCACACAAAACATGAGACAACTTGGCCTTATCTTTTTGGAACTGTGAGAATCTTGATTCCAGTATATCCATGCAAATTGGAAGTCATTCTTATTGCAAATAATCTTTAAAAGAAGAAACCGGTACACAGGGAACAGAAAGGGCATGTAGAGTAAGAAGGCCGATCAAGAAAGACGCTTTGCAATAAAAACCTGGACACGATGAAGAATGCTGGGGAGGAGTCTCAGACCCAGGCCTTAAGCCACAGGCCAGCGCTGACTGGGGGAGGGAAAGGAGTTGAGATGCACGCAGAGGGTTGACCGAGGATGATAAGAGGATGGAGATACTCAAAGGACCTTTCCACACTGCTGCGCACAGACGGTGAAATGTGAGCAATGCCTACTCAAAGAGGCTAAAGAAAGGTTATTCAGAGTTTTCTGTCTCAGGCATCCAAGCCACTACTGTTTGAGAGTCAGTGGAATCCAGGAGGAATGAGTGAACAACATTAAAAACCAGAAAGCCACCTAACATTTGAATGGAGGACCAGACGTGGAAAATGCCTCGTATTATGAAACTGCAAATAACAACCAAACCAAAACGAAATCAGAAGTGTCTATGTAGGGGCCGGCCCAGTGGCGCACTGCGCTAGTGCGCCGCTTGGGAGCGCGGTGGCACTCCCGCCGAGGGTTCGGGTCCCACATACAGACCGGTTCCCGCTCACTGGCTGAGCGAGGTGCGGACGCAACACCGAGGGTTGTGATCCCGTTGCCGGTCCGGTCCGGTGCGGGCGCGACACTGAGGGTTGCGATCCGTTGCCGGACACGAAAAAAGACAAAAAGGGGGAAAAAAAAAGTGTCTATGTAAAATTATTGAGAAAGAAGAGCTAGGACATTTTCTGGCTAGTACGAGGGGGTAAACAAAAATTAAATGTATCATATCCTTTATGATTTAATGTTTAAATTAATATTCTATATCTTCCAATATTTGCTAAAAATTCCATCTTTACAAATCCATTTATAATCCTAATACCACTGTCTCTAAAAAGTTTTGATTTGACTACCACGGAGTTTCTAAAAAGAATCTCCAAGATTGAAAAAGAATACATTTATTTTGATATCTCAGAAGCCCTCAAATATGCTCAGAATCAATTTCCGAAGGTTGTCCTAAGGTCATACTATAATTTGAAGGTCTTAGAAACATGAGGAATGAGAGCAGAAGAGCCGTGTCCCAGTGCTCTGTCTCCCACCAATCATGTGATTTGGGGGAAATCACTTAACATTTCTGGGTTTCGGTTTTCTCTCTCTCTGGGGCTCTAGAAAACAGTTCTCAAAGTGTGGTCAGGGCCCCCTGCCCCCAGGTCCTTAAACGTTTTCAGGGAGTCCAAGAGGCCAAAACAATTTTGATAATACCACTGAGACATTATTTGCCTTTTTTCAATCTCATTCTCTCAGGAGTGTCCGGCAGGGTTTTCCAGAGGCAACGTGATGCAGCCATAATTATCTGAAAAGGCTATTAAAAGACTTCTCCCTTTTCCAACTACATAGCTGTGTGAGGCCAGATTTTTTTCCTATACTTTAACCAAAACAACATATCAAAACAGACAATGGATAAGTGGATAAAAGAATCCAGCTGTCTTCTGTTGAGCAAAATATTAAAGAGATCTGCAAAACTAGAAAACACTGGCACTCTTCTCATTAAATTTTTGTTGTGGAATATACTATAGTTATTTTTCATAAATTTAGGTTAACATGTAATGGGTTTATTGCTTTTATTTTTAAATGCTTAATACTGTTTAATTTCTCAATTTTAATTTTCAATATGGGAAAAACTGACATATAATCACATAAACGAAAGCTCTTTGGGGTCCTCAATTTTTAGAGTGTAAAGAGATCCTGAGACCAAAAATTCTGAGAACTGTTGGAAGAGAATTCCCAGCTCTAAAATTCCATGACGCAGTAAACAACTGTGTAAAACGTAGGTTGGCTCTATCTTCTTCCTTTCTTTTTGTGTTTTGTTTTGCTTTTGCTCTTGAGTTGAACATATTCTTTGCCGTTCTCCTTATTTTTCAGCACAATAGTATTTACAACAAAAACTACAATAAAAATATAATACACATTCCCACCTCAATTCTCATTTTTCTCTATTTCCCTCCAGATGTACACATTTTTCTACATAATTAGGAACATAGGGTATATACAAATATACAATCTTTTATCACTTAACATTTTATTACACATTTTGTTTTGTACAAGGCCTCCATTTTTAATTTTCTTAACAGCTGCCTGATGCACTGAGCAAAAACACCCTGATTTATTTATGCCTTCCTCTATAAAACACTGAGGCTGTGTCCGTCTTTGTATGTAGTCCCAATACTTTTTCTAAGAAACGAGGGTCTCTGTTTGCTGCCCCTTGCTATTCCGACCCTCAGTACTGACAATCACCACCTATACGTCATTCTCACCTCCTCCCCCCCGCCATACTTGACTACCTCTTCCCTTTTTTAAAAGGGCGGAAGAACCATCCCTAAAAATGATAAATCCAGTATCATTAAAATAACATAAGAAAACAAGTAAAACAATTTAGCGATAGATTATCACTGCTGCAATCTCCACCTTCATCATTTCCAATAAAAACTCGTATTTCCTCAAGTAAAAAATGTAAATATTTTTTCATCCGTTGCCCTATCACTTAAACAATGTGTGACATTTAGTTAACACCCTTGAAAATGACATTTTTAAAAGCTTTCAGATTAAAACATTTTGATACAAACTTTTGTGTAGAGGTATAGAAATGTTTTCTCTGACATGGGCAAACATACATTAACTAGAGTTACAAGGTAAGTGCTACGGGACAGGCTTTCAATTATTAGACACTGAATTTGTCCATATCACAGATTTATTTTGGGCTTTGAAAGTAAGAGTAATTTATAATTGACACAACAATATAATGCTGCTGTGCTTTTTATTAGAGAGATTTTTATTTATTACAGCTAAAAAAACAGGGGGCAAACTCTAAAAGTTCTGAAATACTGTATTTCCCTCATTGCAAAGATTGTTTCATTGGAGGAAATCATGGAATAACATTGATGAAAACAAGGAGGTTACAAGTATACCCATGAGCTTTAATTAGAATTTAAGCCAAAAACACTAATTTTCTCATGTCATACTTGATTTTAAATCATAATTCAATTAATCCAACAATCATTTAGTAAGCATAGATCATTTTCCAGATACTCTGTTAGTCACTGGGATGTACAGCTGAAGATGACCAAGGTCCCTCTCTCATTGCATAACGGAGCAATAGGTAAATGCCATGGGAGTGCATTACAGGGAACAATTAATTTTGCACTGAAAGATTAAGAACATCAAAGAAGAGGGGATGTTTTACCTGGGATTTGAAATATGAGACCTTTGTTGGAGGGGAAAGAGAGAAGGTCAGGGGTTGCAGGCATTTCAGGGAGAGCAAACAGCATAAACAAAGACAAGAACCATGACAACTTCACTTACTCAAAACGTTTATTACTTAAAACAAGAGAAATGCAAGTCAAAACTACACTGAGAAACACTTCTCACCTATCAGACTTACAAAAAGTCAAAAGCGTAAGAACATACACTGTTGGCAAGGCTGTGGAGACAGATGCTCTCATACAATGCTGGTGGGAATGTAAAAGGTACAAACCCTACGGCACTGTGGCTGTAGCTAAGAAAGAACCAACGCATGCTGAGGGGTAAGAGCAGGCCAGAGACGACGCCGGGGGTGTAGGAGCAATCAGAAATAAAAGTGAAAAGACAGGCTGGGGTTGACTGATGAGGTA
>NW_007733451.1:110285-110836 GCF_000696425.1 Galeopterus variegatus | reverse complement strand
CTATATGCATGCTTATGTGTGTACATGTGTGCAGTGTGTTTGCATTCCATGATCAAGGAAAGGTTAACATACAAATAGATATGAATGATGGAGCCAAGAATGAGATTCTCCCAGGAGCAATTCTCCTATGGCCCAGCTTGCCATACATTGGTACCAATCCCCTAATTATCTCCACTTCCCCTCCTCCCATCACATACAAGTAAGCCTTGGGATTCTGGGGTATTAATAAATTAATGAGTCATTAGAGAATGTGCTGATGTCACTCTGCCAGCTGTACCCACAGCATAGTACATCCAGCTACAAGGAAAAAAGTGTCCTCCACCATGTGAGTGCTCCCTCCTTCAGACTGCCCAGCTGGGCTCCTTATCTAGACGTTATTACAAATTTTAACACTTTTATTGAAACTCCGGGCAGATTCTGACCCTCATATCTACTCTCCAAATGGGATCCAAGTCTGTTCCCTTCCAAAGCCAAGGATCACAGTTCCCTGATGCCGGGTTTCAATAAGAATCAAATCCCTAGGACCAAACCACTAACCATTAGGTAAAGAG
>NW_007733451.1:105594-109760 GCF_000696425.1 Galeopterus variegatus | reverse complement strand
ATGCCGGGTTTCAATAAGAATCAAATCCCTAGGACCAAACCACTAACCATTAGGTAAAGAGGTTGATGCAACAGATATTGATTTTGTCATGAAGATATTTCATAGTTCTTTTTTAAAAATTCTAAAATTTGACTTATTGTTTTTTATCTGTGGCTCTTGGGTGTGCAGCTGGAGAAAAGTCACAGAATCAAGTAAAATGAAGTCTTTAACACTGTGGTCTTCAATCTTACCTGGATTTTCTGTATGGAGCACGGCATGAGAATATAATTAGTAGAGATACTATTGTGAGATTGTTAATGTGGAGGCATTTGTGACACTGTGGGTGTGTGTTTGTGTACATATTTATAGACATGTGTTCAGAAGGGTATAACATGGGGGAATATTTGAAACATATTGTATAACATCAGTGGGTAGCTGTGAGTCTTCCTAAGTTCTGTGGTGTGACAGTGTATGTGTGTGTAACCAAGGGAGTGTATGATAGTTTCTGTGTATGTGTGGATGTGAGATTGTATCTACGAATACCTGAATTTGTAGGTTTGTGTAGGAGTGTAAAAATGTGTATTTTCTGGTACCTTTGAGTGATCATGTGTGTGTGTGTGTGTGTGTGTGTGTGTGTGTGTGCATGCTCATGCACTTGCTGTGCTTTGCTTGTATCTGTCTCCATCTTCTGTCTCCATCTTCTTGACCTTTCTTCCTAGATTGATCATATTTAGGACATCTTGACTGACGCCCCTGTGCACAAAGAAAAGGTAAAAATATTTTTGGCTGGTGGTGGGGCATTGTTCTCCATGGGAAAGAAATTTTAAAAATTGCTTTCCAGACCAAGGAAAATCTGGAGCATAGATGAAATATTACCCTTCTGGAGAATCTCAATATGCACACCAGGAGTCACAGACAGTGGGGTAAACCTGTCTTGTGGAAGAGTACTTAGTGTCTCTTGGGGCTCCCAAGCATCTTTCTATTTCTTCAGGACTCAGAGACAATCTTGGAATGAAGATGATATAAAAGCAGACCTGGACATGATGGATCCAGAAAGACTTCTTAGAGACATTGACTTTGAACCTGAGCTAGGAAGAAAAGAGAAGTTTAGAAAAGAGAGTAAGGGACAAGGAATCCCACTGATTAAAAGGGTGCTTTGACTTCTCAGTTGGAGATTAAAAGTAAAGGAATATATAAATTCCTTTTTATGACCCATATAATTTTAGGATTGTGACTATTGTCCGGGCATTATCCAATCCCCAGTTACCGTGTAATTTCATTGTGTTTACCAGTAGTGCTAGGAACAGGATGAAATTCTAGAAAAGACAAAGGAATAAGGGAGCCGATGTGCCTAAATTACAGGATCGAGCTTTAATTTTGAGATGCCAGGTACCATGGAAATACAGTTGCAGTCCTATTTTAAATAAAGGGTGAGAAAAAATCCTTTAGGATGTGGTTTCTCAGTTTGCACCATTCTATTTCTTATTTTGGCTGGAGGTAGGCTGATGCTGTTTAAGGACAAAGACAGAGAAAAAGGAATCAGTAAAGAAGGTAGAGAAGGAGAAGCCGAAGTAGGAAGAAAGTGGTGGAGAAATGGTGTCATTGGAAGAAGGCAGTTCCAAAAAAGAGGAGGTCACTCTGGCAGGGAGATCAAATGGATTAGGAGAGAAAATCAGAAAATCTTTTTAAAACAAAGAGGTCACTGATGACCATAGAGAAATTTGTTTCAGTTTGCAGTGGAAAGAGTCAAATAATATAACAAAATGAGCAGTGATAGAAGGTCAGGGCAATAAGATTGGATCCCAGCCCTGCGGATCTCAGAATTAAGTTGGAGAAGCAGACACATAAACATAAGTTACAACCTCCCATTTCTTGGCATCTGGAGAAACAATGTTTTAAGAAATTCGACTAATAATTGGGAAAGGATAATAGAGTTGCAGCTAGAGAGGACACATTATTATGTTTTTATGATGGATGGTCTTGCACATGCTTATAACCTGAAGGCAAAACAGCAGAAAGGGAGAGATTGAGCACACCATGGGTTAGTGGAAGAGGTTTCTGTAGGAGGTGGTAAAAATGGACTCTGCAAGGTGGAGGTCCTTTCTTTGGAGGAGAGCCATCTTCTCAGTAAGAAAGGCTTAAGAAAGGATAAAGGTGTTAATAATTTTGACATTTAAGTAGTAGTAACTAACGATTCTCTTCATTTTTGATTCTAAATAATTCTTTGATTTTATCTAGCTGCACACTATGTTTGTTTATAGAATTTTTCAAAAGTTGAGGTTTAACATGTGAGTGTAAAAAAGGCACAGAGGAGATGAAGATACCAGCTTTAGTGGGGGAGCAGGACAGGAACTACTTGGAAAGAGAGTTAATAGACAAATAGACCAGAAGAAAATGGAAGGATTATGGAGACTTGAGAGCAAGTGTATGGGCACGAGAAGGTAAGAGAGCTGGAAGATAGAAGCCAATTTTCAGAATGTGAAAAAAAGGAATTGAAAATTTCAGAGAGGGAGTAGTCTCTGGTGATGACATGTTCAGGGGTGGGTATTAGGATTGAAAGGCTGAAGTGAAATCTGAGTAAAGGTTATTGAAGCTATAATTTTATAGCTGTAGACTTTCCATCTATGTTATCTACCAAAGGGTTCTTAAGGGCCTGGGCAGTATTTCTTTCTATGGGTCTACCTTCATTTCTATTTTTCTTCAGATTCTCAAAATAAGACCTCTGGGGCGAGGTGAGGAAGTGGAGGAATACTGCAGTTTAAGGTGAGGATTAGAGGACTTTGTTCATGTTGTCTCCTGCCCCGTCTTGTCATGTTAAAGACACTCATTTGATATCAAACCTTCCCAACATTTCTACTGTGGCTAGACAATGTGCTGGGTCCTAGTGTTACAGAAATTAACAGAACCAAGTTGCTTCCTAAGAGAGTTCAGAGTCTAATGGGGTAGGCAGGAACATGGACAAACATTTTCAATTTCTGACCTTTTCTTGGAGACAGGATATCTAAAAGAAAGAAAGTGAAGAACTCCCCAGCACCCTCTCCTGGACCCATTCTGCATCTGTATTCCCTTGACTGCCTGCCATGAGGGGCCTCAATGGCACTCCCTTCCAGCCAGCCTCCCTGCAGCTGACAGGCATTCCTGGGATGCAGACAGACCAGTCCTGGGTTGCCCTGATTTTCTGCATCCTCTACCTGATCTCCATCATAGGCAACCTCATCATCCTCGCTCTGGTGTTTCGACATCCTGCTCTGCACCAACCCATGTACTATTTCCTCTCTATGCTCTCTCTCAATGATCTGGGAGTGTCCCTTTCGACACTTCCCACTGTCCTTGCTACCTTCTGCTTCAACTACCACCGTGTTGGCTTCGATGCTTGCCTGGTCCAGATGTTCTTCATTCACACTTTCTCTTTCATGGAATCAGGCATACTGTTGGCCATGAGCTTTGATCGTTTTGTGGCTATCTGTGACCCACTACACTATGCCACTGTGCTCACCAATAGCTGCATCATGGCTATGGGACTGGGCATCCTCACCAAGAGTTTCACCACTCTCTTCCCTTTTCCCTTTCTGGTGAAACGACTGGACTTCTGCAAGGGCAATGTTTTGCATCACTCGTACTGCCTCCATCCAGACCTCATGAAAGTGGCATGTGGAGATACACATGTTAATAACATCTATGGGCTCTTTGTGGTCATTTTCACCTATGGTGTGGATTCAACTTTCATCCTGCTTTCCTATGCTTTGATTCTGAGGACCGTGCTGGCCATTGCATCCAAGGAGCAGCAGCTGAAGGCACTCAACACCTGCATGTCACACATCTGTGCAGTGCTGGTCTTTTATGTGCCCATAATTGCTGTCTCCATGATTCACCGCTTCTGGAAAAGTGCCCCACCTGTTGTTCATGTTGTGATGTCCAATGTCTACCTTTTTGTACCCCCCATGCTCAACCCAATCATCTACAGTGTGAAGACCAAGGAGATCCGCAGAGGGATCCTCAAGGTCTTCCATAAATCCTAGGCCTGAGGAAGCCTGCAAACCCTGAGAGAGTTCCTTTGGAGGAAGAACTGGGACTTATTTGCCAACTTTAGGAATGCCAACACAAAGAGGACAAGGATCCAATATCTTGATAGTTGTGAATGTGGAACTAATAAAAGAATATTTGACTTAATAAAATGATATATATAT
>NW_007733451.1:103779-104753 GCF_000696425.1 Galeopterus variegatus | reverse complement strand
ATATATATATTTATTGAACATTTACCATGTGAAAATCCTTATGCTAGTTCCTGAAAATGTTATAATGGTGAGTATGACATATGATGAAGTAAACAGATAGACATGCCAAGGGGAAAATACTTGAAAACAAGCAACAGGTGCTCTGAAATATCTTCATCTAGTATATATGGGAATAATGGAAGTCCTGTAAGGCAAATAGGCTTAACACAAATAATTCCACTAACACCCAGAGTGAAGAAGATGCTAAATATTAATGACAAATAAAATACTATTAAGCCTTAGCATTTCATGCAAGAGAGAAGATCTATTTGGTTTACGGAAAAAGGGATAGGCTATTTTGGGTAGTTCTGAAGTAGCTCATGAAGAATGAGGAGGTTAGATTACTTGGAACAGGGTGCCAGGGAGAAGGGGGAGCAATGATCTTGACAGACATAACTGCCAGAGAACAAACCTTGAGGCAGAAACGTTTAGAACATTCCTACTCCAAGTATGGTCCAACGAGCAATAACATTGGCACCTGTCCTTGGCTTGTTAGAGAAACAGACTCTTAGGTCCCACGTGAGAACTACTGAATGAGAACTGCATTTAATAAGATCAATGGGTGATTAAATGTTTTCTAACACCTGTCAGGTATTAGATTGTTGCCAATCTGCTGCACAACGAGAATAACATGAGTGACAACAGTTTGAAAAAGTGGTTGTCATGTGGGATTCCCAGACCAGCATCATCAGCATAGTTTAGGAACTATGTTAGTCATGCACGTTCTAAAGACTTTCCTCAGACTTCCTGAACCAGAAACTCTGGGGAGTAGGACCCATCAGTTTGTGTTTTATTAAGTTATCCAAGTTATTCTAAAACATATTAAAGATTGAGAACCTCTTACTTAGAATATTGGTCTTGAATATTTGGGAAAATTGAAAATATAGCTTTGTTTAGACAAAGGGGAGGTTTCATATTGGGAATCTGGGGGGGGG
>NW_007733451.1:97499-103141 GCF_000696425.1 Galeopterus variegatus | reverse complement strand
ATTGAAAATATAGCTTTGTTTAGACAAAGGGGAGGTTTCATATTGGGAATCTGGGGGGGGGAACGATATCTCAAGAGATTGCCTAAGTCAGCTTGTGAATGACTTTTAAAAGATTTTTTCCCAACTTTAAAGTTTTCCAATTAAGCATATGGTATTGGTAGTGAAGAGAATGCAATTACAGCTTTATTACCTTCAAAACATAGTGTGGGTGGAACATAAATAGCCTCAGAGAAGAATTTGATTAAAAAAAAAAAAATCCCCAGCCACTCCACAGTCAATTCCCCATAATGTGATTCCCTTTCTTTCTTTTTTTTTCCAATTCCCACCCCACCATCCCAACCTACTTGACATCAAAAATTCAGATGAACTCCAATTGTAGAGCTGCCATCTAGGCAAAGAGAACGTACACAGAGAAAAAACAAACAAACAAACGAAAAACAAAGCAAGACAAAACAAAACAAAAACAGTTGGTTGTCACAGTGAGTTGGGGGATCATTCAAGAGTACTTGTAAATGAAACTTCAGTGTGTACAAGTCCCCTGATTAGGAACTCTGCTGAGACTTTTTCTTTTCTTCAAGTACATTAACTTCTTTCTTCTTGAGACAGAATATGTTTAAACTTATTGTATTCTGGTCTACCAAACATTTACCTGCAGATTGGGTCTATCTTTGCTTTGCTGTACTGTGGAAAGTTACATTTACACACAAGACATATTAATTTTCTCTTTAAACTTTTTTGGGGAAATAGTTTCATAGTTTTCCTGCAGATGACTTTTAACACTTATAATAAATTCTTTGTCTTGAGATTTTTACAGATATTATGTTTAGCATTACGATTATCAGAGTGAATGAGTATTTAGGGTTTCTTATCCTCTCATTGAGTTATCCTTTTATTTAAAGGAGGTCAGAAACTGAGTCCTGAAAAAGAACTTTTCAAAGGTGAAAAAACAAATGACAGTCAAAGCTACAACTCTGCTCCTAGCATAGAGTTTGGCACACCAAGTACAAGTGAATTAAACAAACAACAAAATGACTAATGAAATGAATAAAGGAACTGGACCCAGACCGATGCTTGTTTCCCTTTATGCTGCCTCTAGTGACAAAGCCAAAGTCACTTCACTCCTTGACTTCTAGAAGCCCTGCCTCTCCTTGTCAGATACTTAAGTGAATTAAACAAACAACAAAATGACTAATGAAATGAATAAAGGAACTGGACCCAGACCGATGCTTGTTTCCCTTTATGCTGCCTCTAGTGATAAAGCCAAAGTCACTTCACTCCTTGACTTCTAGAAGCCCTGCCTCTCCTTGTCAGATACTTACTTCCAATCTAAGGCATCATTTAAGTCTTCTTTTTCCGTGGCTCTTTGACCTTACTCACAAGGCTGTTGTCTGCATTTTTCTGAGAATTCCATATCCTTGTTTCCAGCTCTTTATTTATGACCTAATCAATCCTACAACAATAATGGGAAGCAGAAGGGGATCATCTTTAACTGCCCCTCTGATATGTCAGAGCTTCATATGAGGAAGAAAATAATTTCTCTATGACCATCATCTTTTGCCTCCCTGTACCCATTCCACCACTTGATAGAAGCAGGAGAGAATTCTCCTGTGATTCCTTCCCTCCTTCCCTCAATACACCCTCATTCTATTTGAAACTGAATGAGGAAGAGGTAAAAGAAAATACTTTATGGGAAGGCCAGGTTTTGCAGGGAAAAAGAAAATCTATTTTTGGGATCTGAAATTTGGACCTGCAGTAGAACTTATGATGAAGATAATTATCTTGTGTGGTACATCCAATTAAAAACAAATAAACAAACAAACTTACTACTTTATTCTTCACATTCGAATCTCTATTTCCTGTAGATAGGTACTATCCTTACTATAGATCAGATTCCAAGTTAAAGGAATGTTAATCTCCTAAAATCATGAAGCTAGTAGGTGGCACAGCCAGGACTTAAACTTAATTTTGTGTAACTTTGAACCTTGTCGTTCTTCAAGATCCTGAAATGTCTCTTCTGGTAGAGACCCAGATCTTGTGGAACTTGGTGGAGGCTTTAGGGAGAGGTGATGGGAGTGGAAATTCAGTAGGGGCAGTAGGGATAAGTGGATAGAGGCAGCCAAGGCCCTATCATCTATTACTTAAATCCTGGGGTTGTCTCTGGGTTCCAACCTCTATTCTCTGAGATCTGAGCTCTGGGATTTTTACCCTAAGCTCTAAGCTTTAGGTTCTGAGTTTCAAGTGCAGAATTCAAAGATCTAGAGTCTGTGTTCTGAGCACAAAATTCTAGTTTTGAGACTTGATAACTGTGTTATGGGAAAATGTTGCTATAGATTTTGGAGGAATTTGTCTCCATCCTCTTTATCACAAGGGAAGAGTAGAATTTTATTTTCTCTGAAGAAAGGGAAGTATCTCCAGGGGAAGTTTTTTTTTTTTTTTTTCCCTTATTTTTATATTCCCAAGGTAAGATCTAGCCCCCTCCTTTTCTCTTCACCAGTACAACATCACACTCAGATAAAGCAAGACCCCAGAGGATCCAGCCTCTGGGAACTCCATTGGAAACATAATGTCTGCCTCTGCTCCTGGCCAATGCCTGCCTGAGGCCCAGGAGCCATTGTGAGCTGGCCCTCTGTCAGACCAATGGTCATTTTGCAAAGCTCTCTCGGGTGAGTTCAAATCTGTGTCTTTTAGGTATGTGTACATACAGGAAGTGTGTTTCTATCTACAATTCTGTCTGTGCTTTTGTGTGGTTCTCTCAGTCTCTTTTATCATGTCTTTGTATCTTCATGTGTGTTTCTTTTAATGCCTGTGTGAATTTGCATAGTTGTCACAATTTGTTTGGCCTATGTTGGAGAAGTTCAAGACAAAAAGAAAATCCCCCAAGTCTCATTTTCCTGCAGATTTTCTATAGAAGGTGCAATATTCATTCAAATTCCCTTGTAGTCACCCTACCACTTTCAGAAAGGGCTTCCAGAGACTGCTCTAGCAGTGAAAGACACATGGCTGATCACATACCAGAAGTTAAGAACTTGCCTCTGTTCTGTCCCACATAGATCCACAGCCACACTATTTTGTCACAGCATAAGAGAGACCTTGCCAGTCTGGAACCTTAGCCTCAGGGCAGAAGGAGCACTGAAAGGGCCTTTAATCCCAATCCAATAAGTGCTGGCATTCTCCCTTCAGCATCCCACTGAGGGTTATATCCAGTCTTTGCTTGAACAGCTTCACCACGCAGAAGCTTATTATTTCATTGTGCGGCTTTGACTCTTAGAATAACTATTTCTTACATGAGCCCTGGACTGTCTCCCTGTGATCTCCACCTGTCACTCGTCACCTCTCATGCCCATCTCCACACATCTCTACTGAAGTCTCCTCTAGTCAAAACACAGCATCGCTCACTCCTTCAATGCCCTACAATATGACTCAGTCTCCTTACCTTGTACATGTGTCACAGTTGGTTTACCTCCTACCTAGATTATGGAACCCAGAGCTGAAGGTACCTCAGTTATGGTCTGAGCAGTATATTCATGCTTTTACTCATTAATGATTTCAGAAACTTGTCTTTGTGTCAGAATCATGTGAAGTGCTGGGGAGGCAAGTATGTATTGGGCACAAGTCTGATCCTAAAACAGCTCAAAGTATGTTAGAAGCATAAGTGTAGTTTTAAAAAATAGAAAAAAAGACTGTACAAAATACTACAAAGTCACAGATGAGAATGCTATTATCTCTGCTTAAATAGTGTTAGTAAAAGCTGTAGATTTGTTGCAAGCTGCAGATAACACTGTTGATTCATACTGGACTTTCTGTCTATCAATCACCCTGACAGCAGGATTTATGTGGTGTGGAAACCAAAAGTCAGGTACTTTGACTAGCAGCTAAAGGGATCTAGGATAGGTAATGTAAAAAAAGGATAGATTATGAGATACCACAATTAAACCCTTCTGATATTATTTATTCATTCAGTTATGTATTCATCCAGTTAAAGTATGTATTAAGCATCTGCTGTGCACTTGACTCTGTGCTAGTACTGGGTATCTATTGGTTAAAAAGAAGTCAGCAACATCTTTTCTTTGATTGATTGGGTTTGCAATCTAGTAGGGAATACAGACATTTAAAAAAGCCCTTCTGATATTATTTATTCATTCAGTTATGTATTCATCCAGTTAAAGTATGTATTAAGCATCTGCTATGCACTTGACTCTGTGCTAGTACTGGGTATCTATTGGTTAAAAAGAAGTCAACAACATCTTTTCTTTGATTGATTGGGTTTGCAATCTAGTAGGGAATACAGACATTTAAAAAATACTCAATTAAAATATGTGTACAAATTAAGAAAATTGACCTGCAGGAAAATAACAGATACCATGAAGAAAAATATTCATGTGATATCTGATAAAAATTATTTTGTCTTTGTGTTTGAAACATTATCTGAAATGTAGAGAAAGTAGGCTTAAGCCCAATTTAAGAGAGCATTTTATAAGTTAGTGAAATCTGACCAGACAGTGGTTTCAGGATGCAGCAAACTGTTCATTGTTCGGAGTGTTCGAACTGAGCGTGTGCCACAGTTTGACAAGGATGCTGTGGAGGGCACTATCTCAGTGGATGCAAGATTAGACACGGGTTTCAGGTCCTAGAAAGCTTATCAGGTTGACAACTGAATCAATGGACTTCTGAGACAGGACATTTTAAAAGTTCACTTAACTCTTATTCTCTACCACTTGACCCCCAGTTTGTATAGGAAGCTGGAAAAAAAATCTGTCTGCCACTCAGTTCTTTTCTCTGCCTGAGAAAATAAAAATGACCAACTTCAGAACTTCTCCATTCTTATTTGTGTGACTTTAGCTTTGGAAGTCTGGATGCTGGGCTTCTTGGGAAAGATCACATTACTTATAGTTGGAAGAACTAGATTCTAATCCCAGATCAGCTACTTACTAGTATCAGGTAAGTCACTAGATATGGTTTTTATGAGACTCAAATGTGGCAGCTTGGCACTGATTCCACTGTCCCTCAGGTTATCATTTCTACCACCTAAATACTGAGTAAATTTCCTGGAGCTCTGGTCTCCTGGTTATTGCCCTTCCCCTTCCCTACCCTACATGTTCTTCCTTACAAAGGTCGTGGCTGGTGCTTACAAGGGTTTACTGTTACTTCCTGCTGAAGATGAGGTTTTGCCAGTGGCAAGCCACCTCATTTCAAGCAGGTCAAAACCCACAGAAGTGATAATTAGACAAAGCCAAAATATTCCTATCAAGCCCTCTCTCTTTTTAGGTGCACCTCAGAGAAGTGATATAAAATACTAACTCCAAACCTGGGCTACATTTGCATGCATGACTCTGGAGTACAATAGGCAAAACCAAACTTATTTAGAGGAGCTCCAGGATATTGAACAGTCTAGCAAATGATGAAACAGGAAATGTTTATGTTGCAGGTCAGGAATGTGGTGGAAATGTTGTCTAAAAAAGGGGAGGGGCGGAGTGGGGAAAGACTAAGAGAGTGCTTGCAAGTCTCATTTTAGTCTAAAAGACTGTGAATGTAAAGTGAATGGCATGTTATAAAATGAGTCTGAGGTAACTGTTAACATTGCATTCACCTCAGGAGCTTTAAAACATATTGATAATTGGATACTACATACAGCGATTCTAATT
>NW_007733451.1:85574-97478 GCF_000696425.1 Galeopterus variegatus | reverse complement strand
AATGTTTATGTTGCAGGTCAGGAATGTGGTGGAAATGTTGTCTAAAAAAGGGGAGGGGCGGGGTGGGGAAAGACTAAGAGAGTGCTTGCAAGTCTCATTTTAGTCTAAAAGACTGTGAATGTAAAGTGAATGGAATGTTATAAAATGAGTCTGAGGTAACTGTTAACATTGTATTCACCTCAGGAGCTTTAAAACATATTGATAATTGGATACTACATACAGCGATTCTAATTTAATTGGTATGGGATGTTACCTGGGCACTGGGATTTTTAAGTTCCAGGTGATTCAAATGTCTAGCCAAGGTTGAGAACCACTGATCTATAAAACAGACCCAAGAGAGATTTATGGATGAGGTATAAGGAATCATACTTCACCTGTAAGGGATGTTAATTTTGAAGAAAGCACAGAGACAAAATGTATGGGGTTTCAGCAGGGCCAGTGCAGGAAAAGTGAAGAAAGTAAGAGAATACATGCTCTGGGACCATCTTCATGATCACAGTGTCCTTGTTTCCATGGTCATAGCTCTTTGTATTCCCCTGGGTATACATTCCCCCAATTGTTCATCCATTCCGGCAGAGTATTCTTATTAAACTCTTTAGATGCATAGACAATTTCACATCAACAGTGGATAACCACAGGGTGAAGAGTTGATACAGAATTAGTGATTCATACATTTGATCTCTGATAATTGGAGGTAATTCGGCTTTTATACCAATTGTGACTGCATCTTCCTACTTTCCTGTCTTTTAAAATTTAGTTTGCAAATTTAACATGTTACATTACATTTATTCTGTTACATTGCATTATGTTATGTTACATTCCATGTTCATTACATTCCATAGTATTTTCACCTTCTGATTGGGGTTTAGCTATTTGTCTGATCTCTTGGCCACTGATGACATCCTTTATCTCTACATCTCTGATCTCTCCATGGACTTTAGGTTAGATCTGTTCCTTTTGAAGTCCCTACATCTTTGATAACCTTTCTAAAGTCAGTTTTTAAACTCAGAGGTCACTTGTGTTTTGGTATAATTCTCACCTGGATTGTCCACATCCTTCATCACCCATCTAAAGCCACAATCTCATTTTCATTCAAAAAGTTTTTCCCTCCTTGGAATGGAGTGGAGACCCATGGGGATTACTACTTTTCCAGGTGTCCTTGTCTTCTCAAATCCACATTGACAGAACTAAAACTTAATTCTTTCTGATGACTCCAACCTAGATCAGACTGGAGTTTATTCTCGTCTCCACAGTGAAATTGGAAACATTACGAGAACAGTCTGTGGATCTAAACTATAATCTAGGCTCTGGAGAAATTGACTCTTAAACTTTGGGTGTGTCACTCACTCTTCCTATCTGGGTTTTAGTGTCCCTCTAACAATTAAATAGTTTATATTTATTCAGTATTTTATATGCCATGAAATATCTTGTTTGCTCTTACAAAAACTCTATGAGGCAGGTATATTTTTATCCTCAATTTACAGATGGAGACACTGAGGCTTAGAGAGGTTAAATTACCTTGCACAAGATTAAACTGAGAGTAAACTGTCAATGGGATTCAAACTAAAGTCTTCCAGAATTCATTTGCAGAACTCTAAAACATTGAACATACGATAATAATTTTCTGATTTTTCCTTATATTAACTGAGAGTAAACTGTCAATGGGATTCAAACTAAAGTCTTCCAGAATTCATTTGCAGAACTGTAAAACTTTGAACATACGATAATAATTTTCTGATTTTTCCTTATATCCACACAAGAGAATAGTATTATTATCTTTATTTTACAAGTTAAAAAAGAAACAAGTAAATAAACAGAACGACATAAAACAAATTTTGGATGAAAGTGTAAATAAGTTTCCCACATCACACATCTAGTAACTGGCTGAATATGGATTTTGACACAAGTCTGATTTATTCCAAAGTTTCTGCTCCTAATGTTTAAGTTATGCTGTCTCTCACAAGATTGAGCAGTCTCAAATGTATCTCCTTTACATGTCACATTTTAGGATTCTGGAACTCAGGAGAACAGGAGGAGTGAATAGAGTGTCTATTACATTTTTACTCAGGACGATGTAAATGATTCCGACTCCCCTGCTGCTCCCCAACTCCTTTCTTCATCCTTTGAGGTGGGCTGCTACGGCAGAAGACCCAACAGGTGGGAGCTAACTTCAGTTATTTCAAATCGCAGGTGAAGACCGATCTCTGCCATTGGTGGCATGGAAGCTGTGAGCAATGAAAGTCTCAGCCTCCTGTCCGTCTTCCTAACTGGCATCCCAGGACTGGAGGCCCAACATGGCTGGCTTTCCATTCCCTTCTTCACTATGTATGTCATGGCCATCGTGGGTAATAGCCTAATCATGGCAGCGATTCAGGCGAGCTCTGCCCTACATGAGCCCATGTACCTGTTCATCTCCATGTTGGCCGTCACTGAGGTGGGTGTCTCTGTGTCTACACTGCCTACTGTTATGGGCATTCTTTGGTTTGATGCCCGCAGCGTTGACTTGGATGGCTGCCTAGCCCAGATGTTCTTCATTCACACCTTCTCCTGCATGGAGTCAGGGGTCCTGTTAGCCATGAGTTTTGACCGCTTCATAGCCATCTACAACCCGCTGCGCTATACAGCCATCCTCACCCTGCCCCGGATCATCTCCATGGGACTGGGCATTACACTAAAGAGCATGGCACTCATGGCACCACTTCCAGTCCTCTTGAGGCAACTGCCCTATTGTCACATTAACATCCTCTCCCACTCCTACTGCCTCCATTCAGACCTGATCCAGCTGCCTTGTGCTGATACTAAGTTCAACAGCATTCTGGGCCTGGCTATTGTTCTAGCCACTTTTGGGCTGGACTCACTACTCATCATGGTCTCTTATGTGCTGATCCTTTACACAGTGTTGGGCATTGCTTCTGGGGAGGGGCAGTGGAAGGCCCTCAACACATGTGTGTCACATATCTGTGCAGTGCTTGTGTACTATGTGCCTATGATTGGTGTATCTGTGATGCATCGTGCTGCCAAGCATGTGTCACCCATGGTCCACACATTCATGTCTAGCATCTACCTCTTTGTGCCTCCTGTGCTCAACCCCATCATCTACAGCATTAAGACCCAGCCAATTCAACAGGGAATAGTCAACTTGTTCTCCTGCAAGAGGGAATTGCTCTGAATCACTCCAAAGGGGCAGGGACTATCATTCTGTCTATAATCTCTGATTGTGTTTCTGCTATGAGCAAAGCTCTACACTAGGCATTTTGAGGAAGAATAGGAATGAGAAATTCAAAGTGTTGTCACAGGCTTGCATGTGACCACAAGAGTTATTTCTAAGCCCTTTCCATTTCACACTTTACTGATATACATGTGTCTCTGCATGTGCACATGTGCATACCTTTCTTTTCTAACCTGATGTGATAAGTGCAAGGCAGAAATAAGTAATTTTCCTTTTCCTCATTACCTGAAATCTTTTAAAAAACAGCCTGATAAATAGTAAGTTAACAGTAAAGGCTTTAGACTTAATTATATTTGAATTCAAATAAAACAAATTTCCACTTTTATGGGTTAGGTAGGAATTAAGAATATCCCTCAGTAAGGACAGATCATCCTAGGAACATGCCTTTGACTAAAGTGAACAGTCCTTTCTAGTGTGTGGCAAATTTTCAAGGTTACAACTGTTTTCTTCAGCATCATTATTAATAGCACCCTCTTTCAGCCTCAAAAATGTCCTCGTTTAAACAATCAATTGTATGATCTACCTACGAAGCAACTTTTTGTTACATAAAAAAAACAAACTCTCCCCACAACTAACCATCCAATGGTCTTCATACCCAGAATTTATATACCATGAGACTCTGTGGATTAAGATCAGACTACATGACCTCAACTGAGGCAAAAGTGACATATGCACAACCTCACAATGCCAAGGCTACAGATCCTAAGACTCCCAGCAAAAGCAATGAATTTTGCTTTAGTGGAATCCCAGGTTCTATTTTTAAATGAACAACAATTTAGATAAACACAGTTCCTGGATATCCCTTTTTCTCCTTTCCTCCCTTCCCTTCAGCCATCAGTGGCCTCACCATGCCACGTGGGGGATACATTCTTGTCTGTTCCTTGTTCACACCCCTCCTTCAGCCTCCTAAGTATGGATTTAGTCGGTCCTGCCAGATTCTGCCTGCGGTTGCCTATGGTTTCCTGAAAACCTTTTTCTAATGGGAAAGAGCATCCTCTCATCTCCTAAACAACACTGTCTTTGTGTCGAGTGGATTGACAGGCCTGTGCTGGTTGATCAGTAACTAGTGTCAGGCTTTGAGCCACATTCACTTCAGGGCCTCCAATTACAATCAGAATATTTTCTTCGCCATATGCTGGTGAGCTCACCCAGTGTCACCTTTACACAGTGACTCTTTTGATGTACTTAGTTTGTTTAGGACAGTGGTCGTCAAATGTTTACTTATGTACTCTATAAAATAAAGAACAAAAAAACTATATACTTTTTCAAGCACTTTCATGTTGATATCTAAAATTAGTGTTATAAATTTATTGTAGAGCATGTATTTTGGAATAGACAGTTTTGTAAATATAGTCACTTTAAAATAAATTTTTATATCACATCTTTAAATATCCAATGGAATCTAAATGTATACTGTTTTGATACCTGACTTCATAAATCTAAAAATACATGAACATGTTCTTTAACAGATAATTTACAACAGTACCTTTTTCCTCTAATTAAAAATTTTATTATAATTTACCTCCACCAAAGACTATTGTGCATGTAATATATTTTTGTTGGGAACTATTTCAGTGATCACTCTAATTCTTTGCAACAAAAATATGTATGTACATTTAAGTTTGATGTTTAAAAATTGATGTCATAAAGCACTGTTTAAAAAAATTTCTAAGTTATTTTTTCAATACTTCTTAGTACATAATTGTTCAAATATTAGAATAATATGATTTTTATATATTAAAATTAAAAATTGATTAGAAATTAATCTGTTAGTGAGGTGCATGGGCTTTTTCTTGAATCTAAAAATAAATATCATTTATTAATAGAACGAGACATAGTTCAGCATGAATTCAGTTCCTATTCATTTTCTTTCTTTACTGTAAATGTTAATACTGAAAAGTCTGACAACATAAATAAGATGTTATTAGAACTGTTTTATAAGAGCCCAGTGGTGCCATTGTTTATAAAACACCTTTGAAATTAGATAACAAAAAACACATAATGATCTATTATCAAAAATGTCTTAATGACCTAATAAGTGATAGTTCCATTAGGTCTCTCTTTACTTTTATTTAAAGCAATAAAGTTGGTACCATTTGTTTTCTGCTGGAGTGTGTTATCCAGCCAGCAGTGTCATTTACTTTATTCAAATCCATGCCAATATTGTCAGTAGGCCTTTTGTTTCTTATCTCAGAAGTGTTTGCATGTCAGAATATTGCATTTTTGAAAGACTTGAGATAGCTTTGAGAGTTCTGGTTCTTCTTTTCATTTCTCTTCTTTTCTTGTCTCTTTTATTTTCCTTTCCTTTCCTCTTTCTTTCTTTCACTGAGAAAAGTGATATTGGGAAAATGAAGGAAAAAATGGTTTCACAGAGGACACAGTAAAACCAGGTACATTCTTAGACAAAGCAATTTAAGTAAAGAGATTTCCTCTTTCTTTCTTTCACTGAGAAAAGTGATATTGGGAAAATGAAGGAAAAAATGGTTTAACAGAGGATACAGTAAAACCAGGTACATTCTTAGACAAAGCAATTTAAGTAAAGAGTGTACTTGGACATTGAATATTTATAAATGCATTCTCTTAAAACTATTTGTCCTCAGGTACTTACAGGAATGTCTTCTCAGAATAATTGTATATATTTATAGGGTACAATGTGATGTTTTGATACATGGATACAATGTCTAATGATCAAATAAATTCTGTTAATGTACAGTGGACCCAGAAATCTACGATTAACAATGATTTATGACATGTTATCAAACAACTAAAAGAGAAGAGAATGTTCATGTTACAAAGAAATGTTCTACCTTTGCGATGATGAAATTGTTAATTACCTTGATTAGATCATTACACATTATATACATGTAATGAAATATAACTCTGTACCACAAAAATATGTACAATCAATCTGTTTCAATAAGAAGTTAATTAAAAACAGATACCAGGTTATAAATCTATAATCATAGAGATGAACTAGTGAGGATACTAATAATGAGATATAAACTTCATGTAAAATATTTTAACATTTTTTTAAATAAATGCAGAAAGACTCTATGAGTCTTCTAGTTCACTTAGTATTCTTGGTAAGGGCAAATCCTTAGACAAATTAGACTAGTTTGGCATTTTAAAAAAAACTGTTTGAAGTCCCCCCCCCATAATATTCCAGTATGAAATATAACACTAAAATAGCATTTTAATTTGTTTAAGTCTTAGGATCTTTTATTTTTTATTGAAAATCTAATAATATTGACCTTCAATATTTCCTATACTGGCTTTATTTGTTAAGAAAGTTAAAATTGTTTCCAAATATATATTAATTTAAACATATTTAAGTTTATGTGAATGAATGTGCTTGCTGCTACTGGGTTATCACTGCTTCTAGGCACTCTTAGCTTACAAACCAAGGAAAGATATGTCTACACATTAACCTGTGCATATACAAATATCCATAGATATTTCTGTATTTAACTATCTGCATCTATATTAAGCTATAATGACTTCATACTGATGTTTCCAAGTCTAATTTATGATTCATTCAATCCTTTTCCACTGTGTGTCTGTAACCTCCCCCTGTGACCATGAGAAACCTGGCTCTCACCATCTGCCATCGCTTTACTTGATCATTCAATTTCTGTACACATGTACAGGGTTGCAGAATTGTAAATCCACACCCCGCTGAGAAACTGCTTCATCAACTAGAGTACAGTGCTTATTTTACCTTCTTTTGCCTTTGGTTTTCCAGATTCCACCCATTTCCAAAGTTACTTAGGTGAGCAAAATTTTTTGCCACCTATTTCAGAAAGGTGGTTTCATAGAGTTGTAATAGAGTTAGATTTTTTTGTCACATTCTGCATTCCATCCTGGGATCCTGTAAGGTCCTAAATAATTTTTAAAAATTAACATGCATTAATTTCACTCTGTGCTGCTGTAATGTTCTATGGATTTTAGTAAACACATATTGTCATGTGTGCACATAGCGGTATTACAGAATAATTCCATCACCCTAAAAAAATCTTCTGTGCTTCACATATTCAACATCTACTCCCCCTAAAACTTTGGCTACCACTGATCAGTGTACTCTCTGCATAGTTTTGTCTTTTCCAGACTTTTATTTAAATGGAGTCATGCATTTTGTTAATCTTTTAAGACAGTATTTTTTTCCCTTAATAAAATGAATTTGGCATTCATCCACGTTTTTTGTATAGCTTAATAAGAGGGTTCGGATCCCACATACGGACCGGTTCCCGCTCACTGGCTGAGTGAGGAGTGGGAGCAACACCGAGGGTTATGATCCCATTGCCAGTACCCGGTCTGGTACGGGGGCAACACTGAGGGTTGCGATCCGTTGCCGGACACAGAAAAAGACACAAAAAAAAATAATAAAAAAATAAGGAGCTGTGACCAAAATTATGGCTGCCCCTTCAACCTGATATTTCTGAGACAGCCTATCTAATTTCCACAACTTATGTTTTTTTTATTGTTAAGGCCATAGCTCTTCTGCTAGAACTTTTGCTAATACAAAATCCATAATTCCAAAGGAAATCTGCCCTTAAGAAGTGGAGTTGCATTAAGGACATTAAGACAGAAAAGAGTCTGTTCTTACCAGAAAAATGAGTTCTTCCCACAAGTATTACCTTATTCGAAGTTTGAATTCTTAATAGCATGGACCTCTAGTAAGGTAGGAGCCTTGTTGTAGCTATGGGGACCCTACCACTCCATCCTAATTTTAGGCTCCTTGTATGTGTTCACTTGGTCTGCTGAAATTATGCTGGATGTTCATTTGATAAATCTGACTGCCTGAGAAACATGATCTGCATCCATCCTCCCTCATAGTCTTACCATTCTTTTGCAAGGGCAAGTCAGAGAGCATACCTACACAGCACAGTGATCCAGGACTTAGGAGCTAGAGTTGACTTGAATGCCTAAATGGAGCTGCTTATGAGAATGGGTGGTAGAAGAAACAACTAAGGATTTCCTTTAAACCCCACTAACCAAGCCCACAAAAGAGAAGAATATCCAGAACAAAGAACAAAGTTTAGACCCACTTTTACTTAGTCAATGAGTGAGTCAATGAGCTGTCATTGGAGTAGCTGTTAAAACGTGCCAGAAGTTTCCTTGATTTTATTTTTTAATTGACACATTATATTTGTATGTATTTATAGAGTACAGAGTAATATTTTGATATATGTATACACTTTGTGATGATCAAATTAGATTAATTAGCATATCCATCACTGTAAGCATTTATCATTTCTTTGTGATGAGAACACTTGAATTCCTCTCTACTAGTCATCCGAAAATACGCAATATATTACTGTTAATCTGTCAACTGAAATTCACATCTCTTTTGTTTTGACTCATTGTTGGTAGCTGAGCTCAGCCAGGTATATTCTGCTAACAGCCAAAAACATGTCATACTGCCTTAACAATATTATTTGTCTTCATTTTACATTCCTTATTTCCCAATTCTGACTATACTCTCCCCTTAAGCCTATGATTTTTACTTGTGAGTAATTTAACAAATTCATTCTCTCATCTTGAATGCATATTTTGGAGGGAAAGGAGATGAAGGATTCCCTGGCGAATCTGCTTGGTCTTTGCACTGTAAATAATGGGGTTCATCACGGGAGGTGCCAGCAGGTAGACATTGGACATGATAACATGGACCAGTGGAGAGGCATTCTTAGCAAAGCGGTGAGTCATAGATACACCAACCATGGGGACATACAGAACCAGAACAGCAAGAATGTGACACAGACAGTTATTGAGGGCATGGAGCCGCTCAGTCCAGGTGGCTGTGCCCAGGATATTTTTCAGGATGAGCGTATAGGAGAGCAAAATGAGAAGAGGGTCCATTACAGTAATGAGCAAGACCAGAGCAAATCCATACCAGCTGTTGACCCGGATGTCTGCACAGACCAGGCGAATCATATCCTGGTGGAGGCAGTAGGAGTGAGAGAGAAGGTGGGAGCAGCAGAAGGGCAGGCGCTTGAGTAGGAAAAGCGAGGGAAGAACAGCCAGAACACAGCGGCAAATGATGGCAAACCCAATTCTACCAATAACTTCATTGGTGAGGATGGAGGCATAATGGAGAGGGCGGCAGATGGCCACATAGCGGTCGAAGGACATGGCCAATAACACAGAAGACTCCATAAAGGAGAATCCATGGAGGAAGAAGAACTGGGCGAAACAGGCCTCAAAGCTGATCTCCCGAATGTTGAACCAGAGAAGCTGCATGACTGTGGGCAGGGTGGTGAGGGTAAGCCCCAGGTCAGTCAGGGCCAGCATGGAGAGAAACAGGTACATGGGCTGGTGGAAGGAGGGCTCTGTGCGGATGACAGTGAGGATGGTGGCGTTGCCCACAATGGAGATGGTGTAGAGACAGCAGAAGGGAATGGAGACCCAGATGTGCGAGGCCTCAAATCCAGGGATGCCAGTGAGGATAAAGTAGAAAGGATCTTGAGTGGTGTTAGTTACCTTGGATATGACTGATGAATGTGGCTTCATATTCAGGATCTTTACTTAGGGAGAGCCAGAAACATTTGAAATAATCTCTGTCTTTGCTCCAGTTGATACAAATGCTATGCAGATAAAGGTTCAGAGTTGTTGAGGTTAACTGAGGCAAAGATTGTGAGTACCATGACTACCCTTTCTTAGCCTGACACTGCAGGTTACTCCCACACAACTAAGCTCCCCTTCACGACTGAATTTGGTTTAATTCATAGGCAACTATTTTAATTTTTTTCTCTCTATTTTCCCACTCTCATTCAGTTCTTAGAATCCTGAAATTGACTTTTCATCCAAATCTCACTACCGATATTATTCTCACAAAGGCTTGAAATGAACTCCACATTGCAAATGTAATGGCTAATACTTAGTCTTCATCTCTTTTGAGTTTTTGACATACAGTTTCTCCTTCTGAATTTCTCCTTTGACTTTTATAACAGCATTCTCATCTGTTCCACTTGTTCTAAATTCATTGCTCCTAATTTACTACTCATTTTTATTCACTGAGATCATTATTTCNTTGTTCTAAATTCATTGCTCCTAATTTACTACTCATTTTTATTCACTGAGATCATTATTTCTCTCAGTTCTTATTTTTAGTCTGTCTTTTATTCTCACTAATTGGTATCTCCTGATACCACAGATTCTATTTCTACAATATCAAAAAGTAACTGGAAGCAAAAGGCAGGGTACATAGGAAAGAAGTGAGAGTGAAAGGAGAAGAAGTCACAAGCCTGTTGTTACTGCAGCACAGGTGAGGACAGTCACATCTATTGAGTGCTGTCCATGTTCAGGCATTGTTCTAAGTGTGTTACCTGCATTAATTTTTCTTATCCTCTAGTAACAGGCATCATGCCTCCTTCTTTTCCCTGAAGATTCACAGAAGGGTCTTACCTGTGGTTTCTCCTGCTTGGTGGTGCCATCTCCACTTCATGTATCCTAATATTTCTCTACACAGTCCAGAGGGCTTTTGCAGATCTCTAGGCAGGTGGTGAGCAGGTGTGGCAGGCCCCTGCAGAATTACCTGAAATGACATATTGAGACCTGGGTCCCACTGGGAATTTTGCTCTGTCAGTGAGAGCCTTTGATGTCCCTGGTGTCCTCACAGAGCAATCTCTGTCTTTTTAGCTTATTAAATGTGATTTGAAACTGCATCCTTATACTTAGAATGTGCAATCTCTCAAGAATTAGTTCTGAAAAACCGTTTCTTTGTCCGCAGGCTGAAGCTGAAGCAGAGGAAGAGAGCTGCGAGGGAAAGGAATGTTGTACATGAAGTTCAAGGGATATTCTTCTTGCAGGGAACCTCTGGAAATACTGAGAAATTTTCTTATATGTTTATGTCACACATATAAAGTAAATGTAAAAAGGCATCAGAACAGAATTAGAAAAAAAATGACTATTTAGTTGATGATTCATCTCTTACTTTACTCAGAATTAAATTCCAAATGAATTAACTAAATGTAAATCAGTAACAAAAAATAAAATAGAGAAAACAATGCAAGTATTTAAATCTCTCACTGACAAGACTTTCTAAAACTTAGCAGCAAAAGACAAAAAACACAAAGGAGAAGAAAAGTAGATGTAAGCATAAATTTTTTTTCCTATGGCAGAAAAATAATAAAATTTAAAAGAAACTTTCAACAATATTTATACAAATACTATAAAATTGATTCATATTTTAAATGTTGAAATATTGGACATTTCAATATTTACCAATAAAATGTCATAAAAGGTTGATAGGAAAGTCTATGACAAGTTTACAACAAAAGAAGAAATACAACTACAAATAAAAAAAGAAATTGGACCCTTATCTTTCACATATATAAAAAAAATTAACTCAAAATAGATTAAAAACTTAAATGTAAGACATAAAACCATGAATGTTCTAGAAGAAAACATAGTGAAAATTCTTCAGGACATTAGGCAGGGCAAAGATTTTATAAAGAGGAACTCAAAAACACAGGCAACAAAAGCCAAAACAGACAAATGGTATTATATCAAACTAAAAGGCTTCTGCACAGAAAAGGAAACAATCAACAGATTGAAGAAACAATCTGCAGAATGGAGAAAATATATGCAAACTATGCATTCTCCAAGGGTTTAATATCTAGAATATATGAAGAACTCAAATAACTCAACAACAACAACAACACCAAAAAAAAAAAAAA
>NW_007733451.1:64046-85196 GCF_000696425.1 Galeopterus variegatus | reverse complement strand
TAACTCAACAACAACAACAACACCAAAAAAAAAAAAAAAGACAAATAAGCTGAATAATATTTCTCAAGAGATGACTACAAATGGCCAGCAGGTATATGAAAAAATGTGCAACATCACTAATCATCAGGGAAACACAAATCCAAACCACAATGAGACCTCATCTCACCCCAGTTAGATTGGCTGTTATCAAAAAGACAGAAAATAACAAATGCCGGTGAGGATGCAGAGACAGGAAAATGTTATATACAGTAGAGATGCAAATTGTACAGCCATTATGGAAAACAATATGAAGGTACTTCAAAACACTAAAACTAGAACTATCATGATTCAGCAATCCCACTAACTGCGTATGTATCTAAAAGAAAGTAAATCAGTGTATAGAATAGATATATGCACTCCCATGTTTATTGCAGCACTATTCATAATAGCCAAGATATGGAGTCAAGCTATGTGTCCACCAACAGATAAATGAACAAAGACAAATGTGGTATACATACACAATGGAATACTATTCATCCATAAAAAAGAATGAAATCCTGTCATTTGGAGCAATGTGGATGAGCTTGGAGGACATCATGTTAAATGAAATAAGCCAGGAACAGAAAGAAAAATACCACATGTTCTCATGCATGTGTGGAAGCTAAGAAAGCTGATGATGTAGAATTAGAGAGTAAAATGGTGATTTCCATAGGTTGGAAAGGGCAGTCGGGGAAGGGAGACAGTGAGAGGGATACAAAATTACAGCTAGATAGGAGGAATCATATCTAGTGTTCTATAGGACTGTACAGTGACTATACTTAACAATGTATTGTATACTTTCAGTTAGCTAGAAGAGAAGATTTTGAATGTTCCCAACACAAATAAATAATAAATGCTTGAAGTAACTGAGAAAAGAAAAGAAAAAATAAAACAGCAGTTTTTGGGGTTTCAGGGGAGCCAAGAGGGAGAGAGAGACAAATATGTGGAACACAGATGATTTTTAGGGTAGGGCAGTGAAAATATTCTGTATGATACTGTAATGGTGAATATATAACATTCCACATTTGACAAAACCCACAGAAATGTACAAGTCAAAGAGGGAACCCTAATGTAAAATTGAGGTAATAATAATATATAAATATTGGTCATAATTGCAACAAACGTACTATGCTAATATAAGAAATTAATAATAGAAGAAAGTGTGCATGGGGTATGTGAACTATTCATACTTTCTGATAATTTTTTCTATAAACTTGAAACTGCTATAAAAATAAAGTCTATGACTTAGGCAAAAAGAAGTATCCTCTTCAGAAATATGTAAAATAACACACTGAGTTACAATCATCAAAATCTGTAACATGGAAAACTCTACAGGACAATGGTCCAGTTTTATTTAAAAAATAAATTGTATGGAGAAATGAGGACAAGGAGAGGGAATCTATACATTAAAATGACTTAAAAGCTATATCAACCAATTGCAATGATTTAAAATAAAACTAAACATTTTTATGAGCCAATTGAGGAAATTTAAACATTTCAATTTGATGTTAAGAAATTGCTATTTTTAAAAATATATGATAATGGTACTGTGGTTATGTTTTTAAAAAGAGAATTATCTTTTTGAATCATTTCAGATAAAAGGATAGGATGCCTTGATATGTTTCAAAGCAATCAGGGTGGGAGAGTAGATAGCAATATAGTGATAGAAGAAAGGCTATGAAATGGTAATTGTTGAATATGGGTGATTAGTACATGAAGATTCGTTATTCCATTCCCTTTGCTTTTGCAAATGTTTAAAATTTTTTCATAATAAAAGTCTTAAAAAATGTGCCCCATCACTGATATTAAGAAGCACTTACTGAAGGGCCAGTGATACTGTGGTGTTGCAGGGACCTCTAGTAGATCAGATTATGCTCTTTTAATTCTTTCACCGCTAATGCTTTCAGGAGTCATGGAAAAGACCAGGGATCTCCTATTCACCCAAGAAGATACCATCATATTCTAGCAATTGTTTTCACCTCAAAGAAACTACATAGGCTGTAAACATCCACAGATGAAAAGTCCCTTGACCACAGAAGCTAGAGTTTGAGGAGGATTGTATTATTTTCTGTGACTGTAATAACAAATTACCACACATTTAATGTCTTAAAACAATAATTTTTATTTTATAGTTCTGTAGTTCAGAAATCTGAGTGGGTAACACCGGGATAAAATCAAGACGTTGGCTGGGCAGCCTTCCTTTCTTTAGGTTTTAGGGAAAATCCATTTTCTTGTCTTTTTCAGGTTCTAGAATCTGCCTGCGTTCCTTTGCTTCTACCCCCTTTTGTCCCTCTTTCAAGCCAGGAATATCAGGTTGAGTCTTCCTGCCACTGCATCTCCTCTGGTTCTTTTCTGCCTCCTTCATTCCCTTTTAAGGACACTGTGATTATGTTGGGCTCCCGTGGATAATCCAGCGTACTCACTTCATTTTAAAGTCTGCTGATTAGCAATTTGAATTGCATCTGCTAACTTAACTCCCCTTTTCCATGTTACCTAACATTGAGGAGTTCCAGGGGTTAGGTGTGGACATTATTTCCTGCTGGGGGAAGAGGACATTATTCTGCCTACAATGAATATGTTCACTGAAATCATCCTGAATGCCCATGAATGGGGACATATTTTTATAGTTGTTTTATTTTCCATTTATTCATGTATTATTTGAAATAATTATTTTACTATTCTTTTAGTGATTACCCTGTAGATTACAAACTGCATCTTTACTTCTTACAGTCTAACTATAAATTACTATTTTCACACATTCCCAGTAATACTAGAAGCTTAGAACTTTTTTTTAACTGAAGTTACATTTCTTGCTATTTGTGTTACTGCTGCCACAATTATGACTCTAAGGATATTTAAAGCCCAATACAGAATGACTACGATTGTTTTGTTCAGTCAATATTTATTTATATATACCCATATTTATCTTTTTTAAAAAACTCCTCACTTCTCTCTCAATTTCTGTGTTTCTCTATAGGATCATTTTCCTTTTGCCTAGAGAATTCCCTTTATATTTTTGCGAAGTTTTATTCTCTCAGTATTTGTTTATCTAAAAATTTCTTTACTTTGCCTTTATTTTTAAAGGATATTTTTATTGTGTATACAATGAAAGGTTGATGGTTATAACCTTAAATATATTGTTCTATTATCTTTTGACTTCATTTCTTTTGAGAAGCCAGCCTTTTGTACTGTTTTTGATAATTTTAAAAATAGTGAGGCACTTTTCTCTGACTGCCTTTAATGTATTTCTCTTTGTCATTGATTTCTGTCAATTTATATATGATGTGCTTTTTTATATGGCATAATTTTCATAGACTCAATAGACCTTCTTGAATATGTGGGTCGATGACTTTCACCAGTTTAAGGGAATTCCCGACCATTATCTCTTCAAATATCGCTTCTGCACCATTACTCCCTCGTCTTTTACTTTTCCAGTTTCCATGAACGTTACATCTTTTAATTATGTCCCCCATGTCTTGTACATATCTTTTATATTGTCATTTTTTTTTCTTTCTGTGCTTAAGTTTGGCTAATTCCGTTGACTTGTTTTCCTGTGCATGGATCACCTCTCTGCTGCATTTAATCTTTTGAATACACTTATTAGTTTCTATATTTTAGACATTGTATTTTCATTTCTAGAAAATACAAAACTCCTCAGTAGACTCCAATTCTTTGGTAAACTTCTCCTTTATCTCATGAACTTTCATCTTTTCCTCTACTTTTTGGGTATATTTTATGAGCATTACTTTAATTAATTTTAAGTCCTTTTCCATTCTGTCAACACCAATATCATCCATGGGTCTGCTGGTTTCTATCTTTTTCCCAGATGTTTCTTTTTGTCTGGGCAAGGACCAGACTATTAGCTTTTCCCACTTTCCCACTTGAAGAGAATTGGCAAATGCCCCCAGTATAAAAAAACAAAATGACTTTAGATGTCAGCTCACATTTCTAAAGTTCTCTACCCTCCAGAATGTGGGGCCCTCTTGTTGCCATTGTTACATAGGTTGCTAATGCCTTTAAACACACACACACACGCACGCACGCACACAAACACAATTTTCTAAAAAACATATATGACTTTTCTCTGAGTTGTTCTCAACAGGTGAATTGCTTTCATACAGGCTTCACCACCCTGCCCAGAAGTCAGGGCATCTCTTCAAAAGGATAAAACCACCAAGAACACACCTGCAGTTAAACAAGTTGGGCTTATTACTTGTAGTGAAGGAGAACACACACAATGGGGAGCCATGGGACATCTTTCAGTCAGAGGGTGTTACAAAAGCCTTATTATAGTCTACGGGCTCATTTTAAGTGATTTTTGTAGAAGTAAGGATATGATGCTTTTCTATGAATTGGATACTGTCAGGAAGCAGGGAAAACTCTTTTGATTGTATATCTTCATGTGTCTTGTCTACAGGGAAATTAGACTAAAGTGAGGTTAAGACTGAGTTGGTGATGAATCTGGAGTCAATCTGATTAGCTGAGATGGGGAATTTACATAATATTTTGAGTCCTGGACAATGTTCATGTCCTTTTGTGTGTGTTCTCTGTGTTCAGACATGATTATGATGTGGTCTAACCTCACAAGCCCTTATTTGAGGGTATTGTAATTTTCAAGCCCCTGACTGGTTCATTCTGGTTACTGTTCATTTGTCACTCACATGATTTTATGTTTCCCTTAAACCAGCCTCTTTCTGAGACATTTGATGAGCCATTTGCAGGGAAGAGAAAAAGATAAGTAAAAATAGGAACAGGAGTGTCACCCAGAAAAGGCCAATTTTCAGGGTAGAGTTATGACACTACCATGTACTGAAAACATAATGTCTTCAAGCCATATTAACTTGGGGTTTGGTCATATTCATAACATGACAACATTAAAGGACAACTCTGCCCCAACAAAGCAGTCCCTCTCAAAACCAGATAAGCCACAGTAGTAAGTGGAAGAAAGCTAATGATCACTGAAACAACATCTGCTAGAATATGGGCTGGAATATGGGCCATAGTACTTCCAAGTCACCACAGAAAATCTCACATTTTCATGTGTGTTAACTCAATTGTTGTTACATACTGAGCACTCAGTAAATGTTTGCCACAATATATTTATTATTACTGTTAGTGTTCTTTTCTCAAACTAGGCCTGCATATTCATTGAAGTTAGGAAATTTTACTTCTTAGCTTTACAACTGGTTTATCATAATCTTAAAACATTTGTATGTAAGCTTCCTGCACTTGTTTTTAGAGGCAAATAGAATATGAATTTACTTAAGCTATTTTTAACACTCCAAATTTAAGAATGAGTAAGATTTTTTCAGTAAACTGAAAACAAATTTCTGGTCTCTCACAATGACATTTCTCTTAAGGAGTAACTGGTGATGTATCAATAGATTCTAAAGTCAGAGAGGCAAAACGAGATTTTCTCTTACAGTGACCTACAGGTATTAGCTGCAACATACAGTGTTTACTTCTTCCCCTGAAAGTCTGGATCTCTGCTCAGGCAAGAAGCGGATGCGATGAGGGTCATCTAGAAACAGTTGACTTTGGTGTTTATGTTTGACTTTATTTAGACTATACTTCTCACCAGCCAGTGGAAATCAGCAGCTATTTAGAAGTTCACTATGAAATATCCTTTTGTTTTCTATCACTGAAGACACAGGGTGTTTCCTTCAAATATGGTTTGTCTTTGTGATTTGCCCTGTATTCTGCCCTTCTTGGCTATTTGGAACCATTCTGAATCTAGGGAAGCTCCACCTACACCATGCCTGCTGCTTCAAAACAGAGATTATGATTACAGAGGAGAAGATACATTTATAAACCCTGACAATGTAGAAGTTAAATAACCAGTACAATTGGGAAGGGAAAGATTTTGAAAAATATTAAGTATATGATTACTCCACCTTCAATAGTTAGGGATCAAAAAACAATTTAAAGTTGAAAAATATGGTAATAAACTACACTGTATATCAGTATGAAGATAAAATTGGTAAAATTGTTAAAATATTGATAATATTGATAATTTTTGAAGTTGAAGTAGAGTGAGGAGTACACGGAAGTTCATTACACCATTTGCTCTCTTTTTATACTTAGGAATATTTGAATATTTCCATAATACAATGTTTTTAAACAAGGTAATACGGAGAAGATGGTGGTAGACTGAGAAGTCTGCTAACTTGTTATCGTCTTTTTATACTTAGGAATATTTGAATATTTCCATAATACAATGTTTTTAAACAAGGTAATATGGAGAAGATGGTGGTAGACTGAGAAGTCTGCTAACTTGTTATCATTTATAGTAAGGAATTAATAGGTATTATCTAAAGAAATAGAATATTAAATGTATATGTATTTGTGTGGCCTGCAAGGTAAGGATTGTTTTTACATTTTGTGCTTAAAAAAAAAAAAAAAAAAGAAAAAGATATTTTGTGACCACGAAAATTATATTAAATTCAAAATTCAGTGTCCCTGTATATAAAATTTTCTTGGAACACAGCCAAGCTCATTTATTTACGTGTTGTCTACGGCTGTATTCTTGCTACAATGGCAGGCTCAGTAACTGTGAAAGAAGCTATATGACCTACAAAGCCTAAAGTGTTTACTATCTGGTCCTTTGCAGAAAAATGTGCTGATTATTGACCTAATAGAAAATAGACATAAGAGACAGGCAAATTTCAAAGAAATGGAGATGAAAATATCCTCTGATCATATCAAAAGATGTTCACTGTCACTCATAATAAAAAGTAAAAATTGTAATCAATTCAAGACACAGCTTTTTATTCATCATAATTAGCAAAATAGAAAAACATTAAAACATATTAATTGGCAAATAAATATGTGTGACTTCAATGGAGGGCAATAACAACACCACAATATCATACCTGTCAAAATTAGAATACACAAAATTCTTTACTGAGCAATTTTAACTCTAGAAATAAACAGACATATATACAAGATTTTTTTACTACAATATTATTTATAAGAGAAAAAATTGAAACGACATAGATATTCATCAACTGAAAACTGGTTAATAAATTCTGGTAATATAAGGTGTACCAGAATTCACAAAATAAAATATTATGTAAATGTAAAAATAAATGGTGATGTAAATGAGCTAGAGGACAGCACACAATTTTCACTATATAATAAAAAGTATAAATGCACATAATTTCTTGTTTATGCATAAATGTTTTTCCAAAAGTAAATACAATAAATTGAAAATATGTTTTGCTTTGGGGAGGGAATCCAAAATAATTAAAGTATAGACTAAAAGTGAATATTTTTAATATATGTATATATATATATATATATATATATATATATATATACACTCAAATATTTTGTAATATGAATCGTGTAAATGTCTAACCTTGCCAATAATATTTTATTAAAATGTGGATAAAAATTAATCATTATTTATATAAAAATGGCAGAGAAGAAGTTAAACAGTAATTTAAATCATGTTAAGTTCTTTGTTTACTTAAAGAGGATAAAAGACATTTTGAATAACTTTGGACTTTGTAAACTACATGTGCTAAAATTTTACCCATAAAAATAGTATAGTTTATAACTGCAAAGCCAACAAGGGAAATAAAAATAAATAAATAAATAAATCTAGTGGAAGACAGAAAAGGAGAAAAAAAATGTAAACCAAAATATTTAAATTAGGTAAATTGAACCCATGAATTTATTCAGGAATTAATAATAATACAATTATAAAGTCATGGTGACAAAGATAATGAGTGAGTAAACAATAGCAGGTGAGAAATTTTGAAAAACTGAAACATAAGATGCATATGGATGAATGACAATGGATTTTGCAGAGCAAAGAGATACAGACCCTAACGGACTACAGAGGAACAAGTGAACAAGAAGCCATGCAATTCTGCTAAATAAGAAAGTTTCATGAGTTTGAGGAATTCAAAACACAGGAACAGAGGGTGATAGTGCAAGCGACTCAAAGTTGGAGATTTCATGTAAGTCAGGGGGAGGATAAGTTAGATGCAGAAACTAATTCCTCACAACCATACAGGCAGGTGATTATTACACTTTAAAAATGCCAGACTTCATTATTCTTTAATATACTTAACATTAATATTATACATAATACTTATATTAATATTTATATAATTATGATTGTCATATAGTGTTCATAGATAAAAGTACCCACTTTCTAAGTATATAGCTCAATAATTATCACATAATGAATATGTTCTGTGCTGTCAATCTAGATCAATAAATAAAATATTACCATGATCCAGTGGTCAATTTTGGAGGGTGTTCCATATGCACTTCAAAAGAATGTGCCATATGTAATTGTTTTTTTGTCATCTAGATCAATAAATAAAATATTACCATGATCCAGTGGTCAATTTTGGAGGGTGTTCCATAGGCACTTCAAAAGACTGTGCCATATGTAATTTTTTTTTTGTTCTTTAATTGTTAATTAGATCAAAAATTTTAATGATGTTCTCCAAATCTTTTAAATCCCACTGATTTTTGTTTCTGGCCTACTTGTTATATCAGTTACTAAGAAAGATGTAATAAAATCTATCTCTATGACTATAGACTTGTCTACTTATTTTTTGTGGTTTTGACCATTGTCCTCTTGTGCTCAGTCCTTCGAGACTGCTATAAGCTCTTCTCATTTTATTAGCTATTACTTTTGAATTGATAGATCCTTGAAAATAATGACTGGTGATTTTGTCCTGTTGAGGAGATAAAGGATCAAAACAGTTTCAAAACGTCTAGATTTTAACTTAGAATAGTAAATATAAGGGATAAAGAGAGAGAACCAAAACTGATATTTTCTTAGTGAGTCATACTGGATTCTGCTTATTATTCAATTTCATAGACAACTAGAGATTTCTAGACTCTATTGCTGTTTGATTTTCTAGGATTTTGCCTGATCCTGACATTGTTTCTGAGCCTGAACTTTAGGACAATAGAGTGAAAAAGACTGGAAAGAATGGACCTGGAACAGGCATCATATGTGAAGGAACTTATTCTAGTATGGGATAGAAAGGAATCCATTAAATTGACCGTGGTCTGACAAACAGCTAAGGACAAACTATAGCTGCATCAACATTTGGAGTTTCAATGTTTTCTATGGAATTAAATATAGGAATAATCATATTTAAGAAGCCTAAGAATTCATCATGTTATTTCAGAGAGAAAACGGAATTGAGTTTCTATATTCTCACCATATGTTCAGTCATTCGACAACCTGGTCCCATCATCTCTTCTTATACCTCTCTAGCTGTGAGATGTCTTTCTCCAGAAACTCTAAAGGTGCCTCTCTTTTCTTCTAATCCCAGGGAATAATCATTCTCTCGCTTCTCTGACCATCTATAGGATAGTCTTTCCTCTGTGTTTATCTGCTTGATTTCCCTTAAGGATTCTAAGTCATTATCCTCTGCAGAGCTCTGTCATCTGTCAGTGGGCTATGAATCTAGGGATGGCTACAGGCAATGGCAGATCCCCACGTTAGACTTCACAGAAACAAGGTACATAGAAACCTGGAGGTCGAGTCACATAATTAACTTTTACAAGAACTCTTTGTCAGTTATTCGCATCTTTACAATACAAAATGGGAGCAAACCATTTCAAATGTTTAAAACTCATGTTCAAAAGCTTTATTTTTGTGTGGTTATTTGTATATGAGATGTTATAATATCTATTAAAAATTGGTTCTCAACATTCCAGGAAGTATAAAGTACAGCAGAGATTGGATATATAGAGAGAAAAAAATATTTTTAAGTTCCATGAGTAAAAGCAACTTTGTCTCTTTGTCACTGCTTTATCCCTAGGGCCTGACTCATTGAGTGTTCTCAGTAAGTTCTAACTGACTGACGACTAACAGGATCAAGGAACTTTAGTTCTTGCTCAGTTGACATAGTTTAGGGGTTAGTAGTTCAGACTCTGTAGTCTGACACAGCTAGATTCCAGGTTTGAGCAAGATGTTTATTATATCTAAGTGCCAGTTTTTCATCTGAAAATTAATAATTAGGTTAATCCTATTTCATAAGGTTGTTATGGGGAGTGACTGACGTAATAAATATAATGTGCCTGGTGTACATTTGCATCTCTAAAAATTTTAATTTGCTCTCCCTGAAAATATAAGTGTAAACTCTTTACAATATCTCAAATGTCTACATAGGAATATACAACCAGGTAGACAATATCAACATCTACAAAGAGGATGCTTGCCTCTTTCAAAGTTTCTCCATTCTGGGTTGGAGAACTTCAGAATTTTGCATAATAAATAATATATGTAATCTTCAGGACTCTCAGCTCAGGGCCTTGGTGAGGTTGGGTGAATGCCATGTCAGAGCCTGTACTGGAGGTGTCCTTTAAACTAGCTGGTGTGTTCTGCTACTGAGTTCAGAGACCAGTAACTCAGGAGAATGTAATACACTTCACTTCCTCACTCCCTAAAACAAAGGGCTCAGTAGATTTCTCAGGAAACCTTCTGACTCCCAATTGCCTCCTTCTTACAAGAAGTGTGATGTTTCGATATATAATTTTTTCTGCATTTCTGCAAGGTAATGACAAATCTCATGTCATGCAACATGTCTTAAAATAACATTAATCCTGTGTGTTGTTTTGTCACATATAATCCACCTCAATCTGCACCCCCAGACTATGGAGAACCTCTTTTTAGATACCATGTTTTAAGATAACATTAATTGCATAGCAAGCAAGCTAGAACCATCTGTAATTGTAGAAGACAAAGAAACAAACAAACAAAAATCTCCCTGTGTACTTTGGCTATTGGTTAAACTCTCGGTCTTTTCTCTGACAGCATTCGCACAATGCCACGACGGATCTCCTTGGTCTTGATGCTATAGACAATGGGGTTAACAACAGGTGGGAGGAAGAGGTAAGCATTGGCCATCATGGCTTGCAGCAGAGGGAGCACATGGTATCCAAAGCGATGCACCATAGACAAGCCAATCATAGGCACATAATAAGCAAGCACAGCTCAGACATGTGAACCACATGTGCTGAGAGCCTTCCTTCGCCCTTCTCCAGTGGTGATCCGCAGTACAGTATGGAGTATGAGCCCATAGGAGACCAAAATGAGCAATGAATCTAGCCCAAAAGTGAAGGTAACAATGAAAAGCCCATATATATTGTTGGTAGAAATGTCCCCACAAGGTAGACGTATGAGATTAGGGTGAAGACAATAGGAATGGGAGAGGGCATTATGGCCACAGAAGGGCAGGTGCCATAAGAGAATGGGCAATGGGGCCATGAGCATAATGCTTTTTAACCCAATGATAGTTCCTGTGCCAAAGATGCGGGGCAGTGTCAGGATGGCTGTATAGCGCAGTGGGCTGTAGATGGCCACAAAGCGGTCCACAGACATGGCCAGCAACACGGCTGACTCCATAATGGAGAATGAATGGATGAAGAACATCTGGAGGACGCATGCTTCAAAACTAATCTCAGTAGTTCCAAAAAGGAATATGCCCAGCATTGTAGGCAAGGTAGACACAGAGACACTAACCTCAGCCAGTGCCAACATGGCAAGAAAGAGATACATGGGCTGATGCAAGGTAGTATCTGTTCTGATTATGTGAAGAATGGTACCATTCCCAAGGAAGATGATGATGTACATCAGGCAGACGGGGATGGATATCCAGATGTGCTCAGCCTCCAGCCCTGGGATGCCAACCAAAATGAATGTGGTAGGTAAGAACCAGAAAGAGCTACTGGAATTCCTCATGCTGAAATCTCATCCGACAGGATCGGTGCCACCTTAAAAATTAGAAACAAACTAGTGAGATGAAATGATTATGAAGAAAGATCACTAGGAACTGAGGAAAGGGGAAGAGAAAATAAACTCACAGCCTCATGTGGCCAAATATTTCAATTCTGAAAACTGACAAATGACCACTACTAGGAACTTTCCTGTATAAAGTGAGTTACAATCTCTATCATCAGAAGGTTCTAAACTGGTAGAAGATTATGCTCCTAAATTGTAGTGCACCTTGGATCAGCAGAGGGAGAAATGACTGTCTCACTTTGGTGTAGAGATGTCTCACCCTAGAAAGCTGTTGCGGAGACAGTCATGTGTACGCAATCTCAGCATATGATATGAACTAATGTTGAGAATAAATGAATGAGCAGATTTTCGTGGTAGATATATAGATGCAAGGCACAGAGCATGGTGTAAAAAAATACCTAAAAATACTCAATGAATGAGTATAATTACATGAATAATTCAGGTCCAAAGCAAGGCTGAGTTAGTGACAGTGGCCAGAACCTGGAACAAGTGACAGGAAAACTAAAAAGATGTGGAGCTTGGACCTATACTGGTTTAGCTATTCTGAGCTTTGAAAAGACTAGGAAGAATCTAGAAAGATTATGTGCAAAGGACTGCATGACTAAGAAGGAGACAGGAACCTGTTGGAGGATTTGTACCCAGGCTTTAAGGTTTATGAAAATATTCTGTCATGATGATACCCATGTATGTGCAAAGGACTGCATGACTAAGAAGGAGACAGGAACCTGTTGGAGGATTTGTACCCAGACTTTAAGGTTTATGAAAATATTCTGTCATGATGATACCCATAATCTCTTGACTCACAGTTCTGAAAAACAACTTACCTTATCCATTGGAACTTTTCTTTCTGGTTCAGGCACATGCTGAATATCCTGTGGCAGCAATACTGGGAACCTAAAAAGATTTTTAAAGAATGTTCTCCAAGGCAGAAGGTGGTGGTAGTAGAGGAGAGGAGAAAACCACCTGCCCAGATTGGGTATGTTTTGAGCTGAGCATTGTTTAGGCCATCACAGTTATAACAATAAAATCCTGGACTGTCAGGTAGGAAGGACCTGAAGGTAGTTTTCAACACATTCACCCAAACACACATGCACACACATACCTGCTTACCTATTTGCACATGCACAAACAAACTTCCCCCACTTGCTAAAAATCTGTTTGTACCTTCCCTTATGTGTACTCTCTAAGCAGCCACGGCTGAAATCTCTCAGCAAAAGAGACCTCACCATTCCATGCTGGTTATTATTATTATATGTTTTTTGGTCTTAAAGATCTATAATCAGTCAGCACTCATCTATGTCAGGCACCATGCAGGGTTCAGGCAACAAAGAGTCCTGATCTTACTCAAAAACCCTCTGCAACTTTAAACCTCAGGTTACAAAGAACACATTTCCCACAAATATTTAAATAGAATCATCTCATAACCTGAAGTTTTCTCTCCAAGATAATTACAATTATATTAAGTGCTGCAAAGAAGAACTTCAGGCTACCATGAGAGGGACCTAGAGAGAAAACCCAATTTATTCTTAGAAGTCAGGAAAAGCTTTCCTAAGAATGTGAGAAATTAGTAGAAATTTTCCATTTTGAATGGAGAAGTTGGGTATAGTGTAGTTGGAAATTTAAAAAAAAAGAAAAATATTATTATGGCAGTGGGTATACAAGACAGCAATTTGACAAACACTGAAATAAAACACGAAGATAATGAAAAAATGTTAGTGTACTAGGATACTGAAATCATTGATTTTTAAATAATATTTTATTTCATTAAAATATGGGATGGAAAAAAATGAAAAAAAAAAAAGAAAGAAAGAAACGTAAAACAGTTAATTGCCTACCTAAATACAGGATCCCTGGGCACTTACTATGCTCCAAAACAATTTAACTCATCAGACATTAGCTTAGGAAAAGCTCTGTGCTATGGGCTGTGTTAAAACAGGGTAGAAAAATTCACAGAAAAATTATGGACCTCAAGAAATGAGCACAGATAAGAGAACATCTTATGGCTGTGGACCTTCAGGGGAATATCTCTTCCCCATTTGTTGTGCCCTTTTCTATGTTCCTTCATCACCTTCAAAAGCTTGGCGTATTCTTCTTGGTTCTTTACATGGACCTGCAGTTGTTCTGCCTGTGGACTGAGCTGTTCCTCCTGTGTGCTGCTTTACTGAACACTTGATCCTATTGCATCCCGTGTCTTGCCTGCCACACCCCAAATGACCTGCTATTGGAAGGTACAAATCTTGACCCACACTTGAAACTAGGTTTTCTTTTCCCTCATATTCTGTGCCCCTCCATACTCTGTTTTTTGTTTTTTGTTTTTCAATCTTTCTTGCATTTTTGCATCCTTGCATCACCATCTCTCGAGTCTCTCCAGCCAGATAGGGGTCAGGTCTCCTTGAAAGAGATCATAAAATGCAATCATTCTTCTGATTTTAGGATTTGCTCATCAACAGCATTTCAGGCTGGGAGGTGACAAAAGGGATCCTTTAGCCTATAGCCCAGTATAATAGGACACAAAAAACCAGCAAGAAGAAGTGAATGTGATGCAGTTATTACTACACCCCTAGACAAAATTGCAGGTGAATCCTATGTGCAGTGTAACTTTAACTACTTTACCTTCATGCACATTCATTTTTTTTTCTGTTTTAAAAAATAAAGATGTTAATACCTCCCCCAGAGAGGGACTTTGAATATTTAATGTGAGCTTTTAGCAAGCAGTGAATGTTAGTACTCCGCCCATTCTATATCCTCTCTCAGGCATTCTCAGTCATAGTCAGGTAATCAACAACTTTCTATTAATCATGCTCCTCCCTTGTCGTTGCCTCACTGACACTCAGACCACATGTGGAAGCAGCTACAGGAGGCAGGGCTGGAAGTTCCTGGGTTTGAGCCCTCACCGCAATGGACTGACCTTTGAGCACAGAGTGGGACTGGGACGCTCACTTCAGAAAGACCTTGCCACCTTGACATTAGTATCTTCCTAGTCCTAAAGCTGGAAGCCTGATTCTCTCTTTTTAAGCCAATCAGAAGTTCAGAGGATGGAATAATGAGGAGAGAGTTAGGTTCCCTGAGGAGCAATTACCCAAGTAATTATATCATCCTTTCTCAATATCCAGAGACCCTTAAGGGAAATAAGCAATGATATTGAATCAGTACTTCTTTGAAATGAGTATAATAATAGTATTACCTAGTATGATAATTAAATAATAAATTTCTGCTAATTGCTTAGAAAGTATCTGGCTTATAAAAAGTGTGCTGTAAAGATTGGCTAATATAATTATTATCAGATAATTGAATCCTGGAGAAATAATCCATTTATTAACTGTGGTCATCATTTTTATGAACACATATTTATCAAGTAAGCAGCAGCACACAGAATTTTTGGTATCCAGAGAACATCAAGGGTGTTTAATATCAAAAGATGGTAAAATCTAAGGGGTTAAGCTATTGTGAGAAAAAGCTCCAGACTGAGCTGGAGTGAGGATAGAGGAAAGATCTATCAAAAAGTTATGATGAATAGGGCTTCGCAGCATATGGTGGCTAGCAGAAAGTGAGCATTTTAAGAACTCAACATTTAAATGCTGAACCAATTAGTATTGATTGCCAGTGGCTGATTCATTGGCTAATTGCTTGACTGACAAGAAGGGGAAAAATGATTTGTCTTGAAAATGCAATATAATCCATTTATAAGACTTTCTAAAACTGTTTTACAAATATTCTTTGTGTGCTATTGGATTGACAAGAGAGAAAGGGTCTTTGTATAATTGGTGAGAACATAATTTGAATGATAGTTCATGTGATCTAGATTAGATTCAGATATACATTGAGTCAGGAGTGGGCTGAGAGATTTGGAGAAAATAAAGGAAGTAAGTAAGGCAAGACCTTAATAAAGTCAAATAAATCTACTGTGAAAATGAGGGAATTTAGGACATAAATATTTATGATCAGGAAAGAGGCTACTAGTAGTTAATAACAGAAGAAACATGCTTCTGGATGATGATGAAGGAACAGGGCTGGCCAAAGTAGTACTGAAGTAAACTTCATTGGAATTAAAATAGATTTGAAGCTGTGATGTAAGATCATCAGACAGATGCCATGTACGGACACTGAACTGAATTTGGGATGTTGGTATATTTTTCCCAAGATGTCAGTGCCTGTTTAAAACATTTAGCACATGATAGTTCTATCTGTAGTTGTCTGAGAAACCTCCACACTGTTTTCTATAATGGCTGTGCTAATTTACAGTCCCATCAACAGTGTAGAAGAGATCCTCTTTCCCCACTTCCTCACCAGCATTTGTTATTCTTGGTCTTTTTACTAATGGCCAATCTAACTGGATGAGATGATATCTCAGTGTGGTTTTGATTTGCATTTCCCTGATGAGTAGTGATGTTGAGCATTTTTTCATGTACCTGTTGGCCATTTGTATATTTTCCTTTGACAAATGTCTATTCATTTTCTTTGCCCATTTTTTAATTGGACTATTCCTGGAGAAAATTATGTTAAGTGAAATAAGCCAGACACAGAAAGAGAAATACTGCATGTCTTCACTCATAACTGGGTGTTAAGAAAGAAAGAAAAAAAGATTGAAAGAGAGAAAGAAAGGAAGGGAGAAAGAAAGATAAAGAAAGAAAGAGACAAACCACAATAATATGTTGAACCTTCAAAAGGAGAGAGCAAACCTAAGGATACTAGAGATGGGTAAGTGGAAGGGAGGGAGGTTGGGAGTGACTGGTTGGGTAAGAGGCATAAACAAGAATTACACATATAGACACTGATTTGTAATAATGAATATGCTAATAAAAATAAAACAAAATACCACAAATATACACATAAAGGAAATTGTCATTTTTCATTGTAAACTGTAATTACATTCTGGAAGACTTTGGGCAAATTTTCCTTTATCAGTTTTCAGTTCTATTAGGATTCATTATAAATTTAATGATCCCTTGATGACGATTTAATGATCTCTTGACAAATACTCAGAGATGAAAATTAGAGTTTATGCTCATTAATTATCATTCTCAGGGGCACTGCACACCTTTCTCAGAAAGACATATTTCATATCATTGCGACTAACGGAACAGAAAATATTTGTAATATTTTAATGAGAAACCTGTGCTCACACATTAAAGTTTGTTCTTGGAGGACAGGGGAAGTTGTCCTTAAAACCTTGGTCAATAAGGTAAGGAAGCTATTATACATGTTATCACTGACAATCATCTCTGCACCAGAAGAATTACAAAGGGATTAGAAATACTTATCCCCCCCCCCCTTTATATCAGATGTGCAGATGTGGGCCAAACTCTGTTCCTTGCAAAAAAAAATGAGTGTATAGATCAGCTTGAACATATGGGGGTAAACCAAACTTTCAAAAGCAGAGGGCTGGAAACAAAATGACTTCATAATTTTGTTTAAATAATTTCATCATTTTGTTTGCATTAAGTCGAAAATTAAGAGTCAAGACCAAAACAAAGAAACAAAAAAGACATACATTTATTTTTTTAAGTCATTATACAATGTAGTCAATTTTTGAGGCCCTTTAACAATTCCTCCCTTTTTCTGTTCCCTCTCTCCTTTTCCCATCCCCAGAAATATCAATTCTGTTCTATTCTTTTAACAAATTCAAGGAATTATTGTGATAGTTGTGTCTTTTTTTTCTCATTTATGTGTTTGTTTATTTATTTTTATTAGCTCCCTCATGTAAGTGAGATCATGCCATATTTCTCTTTCTTTGCCTGGCTTATTTCACTTATAATTTTTTTTAAGTTCATCTATGTTGCTGAAAATGTCAATATTTCATTCTTTTTTATAGCAGCGTAGTATTCCATTGTGTAAATATACCACATTTTTCTTATCCACTTGTCTGATGATGGGCATTTAGACTGGTTCCAACTCGTGGCTATTGTAAATAAAACTGAAATAAACATGAGGTTACAGTTATCCCTTCTACATGATGTTTAGAAGTCCCAGTATACAAAAATTTCTACTTATTAAAAATATAAATTACAATATAGATATCTCCTAGGGAGAAAAGTCACACTTTATTCTCAGAAAATACTTACTGTAAGCCATCCTGATAATGACCTAGTAAGTAATTACCTAGTGAGTCTTTGTAGCAGAAAAAATGTCCCTGGTTCTCTGTTTAAGTATTATTACAGATATGTCTCAGGATGAGAAAAAGGAGCAGGCATGCAATACTCATTTACACCTGTTGGCCTTTTGGATGATGAATAGAGAAGCTCAATTCTCTTTTTACCCATTACCACTTCTGAATCCAGTCATGATTCAAAGTCAAAAACCAATCCTGGACATTTTACAATGACTAAATTAAAACAATTTTAATAATGAGATCACTGTGGTCTGAATGTTTGTGTTCCCCACGCCCCTCAGTTCACATGTTGAAACAAAGTCACCAGTGGTGATGGTAGTAGGAGGTGGGGCCTTCGGGAGATGATTAGGTTGTGAGGGCAGAACCCTCATTAATGGAATTAATGCCTTTATAAATGAAGCCCAGAGAGTGGCCTTGTTCCCTGTTCCTTGTGAGCACATGGTGAGAAGCACCATCTATGAAACAGAAAGCAGGACTTCACCAGACACCAAATCTGCCAGAAACTTGATTTTGACTTCCCAGCTTCCGGACTATAAGAAATAAATTTCTCTTCTTTATGGACTACACAGTTTATGGTATTTTGTCATAGTAACCCAAATAGACTAAGACAGTTGAACCAACGTTAGAAGTCATTTCTTTTATTTTGCCTACCATTACAAAGTTATTTGTGAATCAATGCACATATTAAAACAGCAAAGAATGTTCTCTGTATCTAACTTAAGTATGCTTAGTAAGACAGTTTGCTTATCTTTTATTTTACATGAGGAGAAAATTTTAACATCATATAGAAACATTTCTTCCACAGTCGGAAATTAATTTTCCATAAATCTCAGTTTCCAAGTTGAGGGATAAAAAGCATTTTTAAAAATTTTGAATACAGGGCCGGCCTGGTGGTGCACTGCTACAGTGCACCGCTTGGGAAGCGCGGCGGCGCTCCCGCAGAGGGTTCGGATCCCACATACGGACCGGCCGTTCACTGGCTGAGCGAGGAGCAGGGGCAACACTGAGGGTTGCGATCCCGTTGCCGGGCACGAAAAAAAAAAAAAAAAAAAAAAAAAAAAAAAAGACTAAAAAAATTTTTAAAACAAAAAAAAAAGACAAAAAAAAAAGAAAAAAAAAAAAAAAGACAAAAAAAAAATTTTGAATACAGATATATAAACTGTCTAGTGCAATTTCAGGAAAACAGAAAGTTTAAAGTAAATTATATATTCAAATTTATTAGATAAAAATTAGAATCATGAAGTGACATGACTATCTGTAAGTGGCTTGTATTAAAAAAACAATCATTTTGATTAGAAACAGAACCTGGATAAAGCTTGATGCAGTAAAAAATAATTCATATCTTTTTTGGTTGACCATTAATCTTCATTAACATTTTAGATTAACCAGATTTGTGGGGTAGAGCATATTTAAAGAAGAAAAAGATTGGTCTTAAAGTATTAGTTTCACATGTATATCGAACCAGAAAATCACATTATATGTATTGGTATGTGTCACAAAGCCTCGTGAGGCCGTGGCACACAACCTCTCCAGAGATACGATTTGTTTCTCAGGGACTTAATGTTAAGGATGTTGCTCCCTCCTCCTGAGAAAAAACTCAGTTCAGTTTTCTATTTTATTCCACCTTCTCTTTTGCTCTAAAATCTTTTTTTCCCCCCTCTATGCAAAGGGGACTCTTTTCTCTAACTCCTACTCCATCCAACATACTTTGTAGCTTAGCAATGGCAACACAAAGCCATGCAATAGTCTGAACATTCCAAACAGGCATGAGTGCAGTTCTGATTGATACAGGAATCTATAATCCAAAGGCCTTCTCTAGTCTAACCTTTTTTTTTGGGGGGGAGGGAGGAAGGGGAGGGTCAATGGGCAAAAAATGTCATTTCATTTCTCCTGAGTTTTGATGCTCTAGGTATTGAGGCTTATTGCAGATGGGGAAAGAGAAAAAGGCATTGTAATAGCAACCTGTACAAGTTCAGGCACTGTACATGCTGTACAAGGTAGTACAACTGGAAGAAAATGATCACTGACACTAAGAAGAAAAACAAAAGAAACATGAGAAAGACCTCTGACATTTTACCACAGACTCAATGTCTAGTATCATGCAAAAAAAAAAAAAAAAAAAAAAAAAAAAATCAGTGCGTAGGGAGTGCAATGAGAGATAAGTCCAGCCATTAGGTAGAAGTAATGAAAAACAGTCAATAATAGATGCTACTAAAGAACTAGATTTGGATACATTCTGTAAAGGTAAAATCAAGTGCCTGCATCCCAAAGGCAATGCCTATTCAGTAATGCAGGGAAATGACGGTATGTTTGCACGGAAGAGTAGTTTATCTACAAGTGGTCCACTGAAATGGCTATCAAAATAAGAAACCTCCAAGGTGAAGAGCACCTGTTAAACACCTAGAAGGAAGGCATATTAACACTTATTTCAGTATGCTACACAGAAAGTTACCTGACACAGTTAGTAGGTTGTAAAAGAAACTTTATCTCATAGACTGGCAAAATATCCAGGATGTGGCATGCGAATTTATATAGGGCATGGTCACTCCAGACGAAGTGAAGAAAGTTATGGTATACACCAGACCGAAAGGTCTGCAGATCCAGCAGTATTCTCTTCTAACTCTGAGACTACATGAATTGTTCAGGTCAGATCTCCACAGATTTACTGGGGAAGGTCACTTTACACAACAGGTGTATGAGTGAATATTTGAAACAAATAAGAGGTGTGCAGTTATCACTGAGTTATGAGTCACTAATCAACACTACCTCATCAGGGCAGAGGGTGTTCCCAGTAGGTTGTAGACTGTGGAAAAGAAAGACAGAAAAAGGTTTTGTTCTTATTGCTCTCAGAAGCTCCCTATTCTGTGCAGGAAAGAACATACATACATCATGAAATGCTAACCTGAATGTCAATGTGCCTGAAAAAGAGAGAAAAGAGCCACGGTATTAGCAGTCATCAGATTCCCACCCATAAGAAGAGATGCTAGCGGGTGGGGCAGAGGTGAAAGAAAGAGGATGATGACTAGGTAGAATGAATGTGTTTACAAAAGAAAGAAATAAAATTATGAGCAACGTGAAGATAGTTATTCCTACAAGATAAAGAAGCTACATGGATGAGGGGCCGGCCCGGTGGCGCACTGCTGTAGTGTGCCGCTTGGGAAGCGCGGCGGTGCTCCCGCCGAGGGTTCGGATCCCACATACAGACTGGTTCCCGCTCACTGGCTGAGCGAGGCGCGGGAGC
>NW_007733451.1:59728-63850 GCF_000696425.1 Galeopterus variegatus | reverse complement strand
AAAAAAAAAAAAAAAAAAAAAAAAAAAAAAAAAAAAAAAAAAGAAGCTACATGGATGAAAGCTCGTTAAAACAAAAATTTTTAAAAACTCTATAAGAAAAAAGAAATCTGTATTCAAATATTCAGTCTCAATTAATCTTCACCACATTTTGAACCCCATTATCACATCATTTAAGGCTGAAAAATTTTAACACATATGTATGTTAATTCATATATATTTTCATGACCCATTAGCCCCTGTTTAATGTGTATAATATACTTCACAGAGTTATAAGATTGGAGAAAACATTATATTGAAACTTCTGTAACTTTGATAGCAGCCTCACACATGCTTTTGCTATTTTCAAACTTCTTTCCAAATGTACTCTTCTAAATCATATACAACACCTAAAGCATTACCATAAATTTTTCAATATAAGGTTAAGATTAAAACATGCGTAGAGACAGAGTAAGGGATATGCACAGTATCATCAAATGGAGTTTCTGCTCACAATGGAAGAGGGCTGAAATAAACATACGGGTCAAGGAAAAGTATGTGTACCTGTATTTATTCATTTGATAGTTCATTTATCCATTCATCAAATATTAATTGAGCAACTGTCATGTCGCAGGCACTGTAGAAGTCAGTGGGCATATGCAGTGAACAAAATAAACACAGCCCATGCCTTACTGAACTTAAAATATACTCGGCTAGTCAGACAAAAAAAGTGCACAGATAATTAGTTGATACACTTGTAACATGTGATATGAGACAAGCAATAAGAAGCAAAAAGTACTGTTATAATGCGAAATGGAATGGTGGTTGGGGAACTAAACTAGTCTTGATAGCCACCGAAGGCTAAGCTACAAGAGAAACAGTGACACTTGTAAATCCAGGCCCTTACAAATCCGAGGAAAACAAGAATCTGAAAAAATTTGTCCATCTCATCTTATCCTGCTAACATTTGGTTTGTTGTGTTGCATTGACTTCAGCTTAGCACAGCTTCTTCTGAAACCTCAAAGAGCCACTATTGTTATGAATTTAGTGTGTGTTTTTGCATGCCTACTCAAATTGACTTTTTATGTCTTAAATGTTTTTTAAAAAACTTTATATTTACGTATACATACATATAATTCAATAATTTGTTATTTCTTACTTAAGCCTTGAGCACCTATTCATCTGGGGTTTTGTTTCTTTGTTTTTGATGACTGCAGAATATTGTATAATACAGATAAACCCTATTTCTTTTAATTATATACCCATTAATGGCCAGTTCTTTTTTTTTAAACTCTATTTCAAATACTGCTAAAGTGAAAATTCTTTCTCAAGTTTCAGTGACTATTAATAAACGTCAGAGTATAAACATCTAGAGTAATGCTAAGAATTGAAATTTCTGGATTAAAGAACATGTGCACAAAAGACTGTACTAACTCAGACTGCAGCCCATTTTGTATGAAAATGTGTGTCTCCTACACATTCATTAGCATGCAGCGTTTTCAAGCTTTCTAACTTTGACAAGGTGATGAGCACTCTCTCCCTCCCTGGCCCGACTCTGGTGATGAAACTGATTGTCTTGAGGGACATTATTCTAACAGCCCTAACACCCTTAATATTTTCTCTGAAGAAAGAGTTGTACCAAGCCCTGGCAAATCTTCTTGATCTTCACACTGTAGATGATGGGATTGAGCACAGGTGGCACCAGAAGATAGACATTGGCCAGGAGTTGGTGCTTCATGAAGCTCTGCACCAGAGCCACACTGATCATGGGTACATAGTTCACAGGGACTGCACAGATATGTGATGCACATCTGTTGAGGGCCTTCTGCCGCCCCTCTCCAGAGATAATGCCCAGCACTGTGTGGAGGATTAGCACATAAGAGATGACAATTATCAGTGAGTCCAGCCCTAAAGTGGAAGAGACGATGCAGAGCCCCAGAATGCTGTTGGGATGAGTGTCCTCACTTGGCAGCTGGATTAGAGCTGAGTGCAGGTAATAGGAGTGGGAGAGGGCATTGTGGCCACAGAAGAGCAGATGCTTCAGGAGAAAGGACAGTGGGAACATGAGCATCACAATCTTCAATCCGAGCAGCACCAGTGCTGGCAATACGGGGAAAAGTCAGAATGGCAGTGTACTGCAGTGGGTTGTAGATGGCCACAAAGCAGTCCACAGACATGGTCAGCAGAACACCTAACTCCATGATGGAAAACAAATGTATGGAGAACATCTGCAGAAGGTAGTCATCAAAGCTCATCTCATTGGCACCAAAAAGAAAGTTGCCCAGCACAGTGGGCTGACTAGAGGTAGAGACACTGAGCTCTGCCAAGGCCAGCATAGCTAGGAACAGGTACATTGGCTGGTGCAGAGAGGTGTTTTTCTTGATCACAGCCAAGATCAGGCTATTGCCCACGAGGAGCACAAGACCGGTGAAAGAGAATGGGAGGATGCACCAGGGATACAGTGCCTCTCAACCAGAGATATCACTCAGCAGAAAATATTTTGGAGTAAATTGACTACTGTTGAACATTTTGCTGTGTCTGGAGCCTGAGAATTTGGTCTATGCAGATGCCAGAGACGTAACCTGAGGTGAGACAAATAAAAGTTAACAGACTGTAGACTAAGAGGGACCTACAAATTCCTCTGCCTAGAATTATCTACCAACGCTTTTCCCTCCTCTATTCCATGATCCAGTCAATTTGGTCCTCAACACAATATGAAAATGTGGAGTCATGTCTTACAAATAGATATTATTTCTAGAATAATATAATGTGGTAAAAAATCATATTATTCACAATTCAAACTAATTTCCATAGTGATTTTACTGTTTACATCAGGTAGGAATTTAATGTTTCTCATGTCTCTAGCAAAAGATGATATTGGGTAGTTTAAAGAAAACATGTTTGGAAAGACACTGATATAAATAACTCTGTAATCTATCAGACATTCTATAAATTTTTGTTACAGCATGTTGCATTTTCAGTGATGGATGAGCATAGGAATTTAGAGTACAATTGCTTCAGTGTTTGTGTAAAATTGAAAGACTCTAAATGTCCCTTTCTGCCACTCTAAGCAGCATCACAGACCGCTCTTCTTTGGGGGACACAATTATCAGGCTTTGCCTGGATAAAACATTCCTAAAATGGGCTCAGTTATCCATGTTCATTTCATAACTTCCTGGACAATCACTTTAATTTTTATACATGGGGAAGGAAAAAGGTGTAGAAGAAAAGTCTATGTTACAAACGTTAATGGAAATAAGTATTTTTCCCACTGGAATTCCTGTTAATGGGATGAAGTATTCCACCTATTTAAAAATTCCTCTTCCATTGCCAATCCACAAATAGCAGCATGGTTAGTCATGTTTACTGTGCGTTTGAGTACGTGGGCAAGAGTATGGACCCTTCAGATTATGTTCCTAAAACTGCGGACATAATGACAAAAACTTTAGTCCATGATACTAGTTTAATCCATAATGACAGAAGTGTGGATGCCTCCCAAAACCCTGTCTCAGAAGGTAACCTGCATCTCTTTGCAATATCCAGGAGAAATACATCTGTCAAGGAGAGAGAAAGAGACCACTGCATACCAAGATGTATCTGTGAGGAAGCTTCCACAGTTTAGGATGGGAGGCCAATCAAAATCTCATATTAGAAAAAAATTAGAAAGGAAAAGAAATATCTCCCTCATCACATAAAAAATAAAAATAAGAATAAAATAAAAATAAACAGATCTGGGCCGGCCCGGTGGCGCACTGCTATAGTGCGCCGCTTGGGAAGCAAGGTGGCGCTCCCGCCGAGGGTTCGGATCCCACATACAGACCAGCCGCTCACTGGTTGAGCGAGGGGTGGGAGCAACACTGAGGGTTGCGATCCGTTGCCGGTCACGAAAAAAGACAAAAAGGAAAAAAATAAAAAATAAAAAAATAAACAGATCTGACTCCCTGCTGAAAATATTTTTAAAAAACATGATATAAGGGGAAATATATTGGAGATGAGGAAGCTGGAGGTACTGAACAGTGCATCTGAAGACGTGATTTTAACCCCTTGATTTCTACTTACTAATGGGCTAAATCTTAGAGCTTGAACTTTTAAATCTGTAAAAGGTTGATAATTATATCTATAATAAAAATTAAGTGGAGTAAGTAT
>NW_007733451.1:58065-59540 GCF_000696425.1 Galeopterus variegatus | reverse complement strand
CGAGGTGCGGGCGCGACACCGAGGGTTGCGATCCATTGCCGGACACGAAAAAAGACAAAAAAATAATAATAATAATAACCTTTAAAAAAAAATCTCATATTAGAAAAAAATTAGAAAGGAAAAGAAATATCTCCCTCATTGCATAAAAAATAAAAATAAAAATAAAATAAAAATAAACAGATCTGACTCCCTGCTGAAAATAATTTTAAAAAACATGATATAAGGGGAAATATATTGGAGATGAGGAAGCTGGAGGTACTGAACAGTGGGATAGAGTTGCATCTGAAGACGTGATTTTAACCCCTTGATTTCTACTTACTAATGGGGTAAATCTTAGAGCTTGACCTTTTAAATCTGTAAAAGGTTGATAATTATATCTATAATAAAAATTAAGTGGAGTAAGTATAATAGTATGTGCAAAAGAACTTTATAAACTATGCATAATTACCAGCTATAGGAAAGTAATATTGGCCATTGTGAAAGGTACTAGGTCTTCAGGGTAGAACCACGACTTCTGTGAAATCATATCTACAAAATGGCTGTGCTGTGCTTCAGAGTATCTAGGAACCCAGGAGCGATTCTCCTAAGGGACTTCTGCAAGTACTCAGCTGTATCCAGAACTTGCCTTGAACTTTGAACTGGACCAAATCTCAGAAACCATAGTGTCCTGAACGTTGTTAAATTTAGCCAACTAACACTTCTGCAGCCAGCTGCAGGTGGACTCATACGCTGGACTAGGCCCTAACCAATCCTAATTCTTGACAATCAACTCATGAAATCTTCCCTTCTTTCCCCATAAAAGCTTCTTGCTATGCCTCAAGCCTCAGAAAGCACTCTAGGTTGCTCCTGATACTGTGTCTCCTAAATTACATTTCCTAAGACCCCAATTAAACACCTTATGTTTGATGTTCTGCAGTTTGGTTTTATTACAGATTGGTCGACACTTCTCATTGACAGATAAACTTTAGTGATGACGTAGGGGTTTCTTGACTCAGTACCACTCTGATACTCTGGGTTTTGTCTCGTTTCTAATCAGTTTTAGGCATATACTCCTTTTAACTCAACCCTCCCATATCTTAATTCAGCATATTAGTAGTGCAAGTGATTTACTTCCTGTTTATAGTGCTTAATTATGTTGATATATTACCAGTAATTTCCTTTGATTGCTTAGGGTACACTACTTATTTTATTTAGGTACTTATTTATTGCTTCCAGATTTCACGTGTTGAATTTTTGGACTTCAAAGCAGTATTCTTAATAGGTAATACTGCAGACTATTGCGTCATTTGCCTCAGTAGAATCCCAGCTCAGTCACTTTTTGTCTTGTTCACCATTTCTCCATCTGTAAAGCAAGGATAATTAGAATATTTAGCCCTATAGTCTTGCTTGAAGCTTAAACAAGTATATGGAACAGTTAATATAATATAGTTTCAATAAATGCTACTGTTGTTTGTTAAATAATAATAATAATAATG
>NW_007733451.1:55346-57747 GCF_000696425.1 Galeopterus variegatus | reverse complement strand
TAGTCTTGCTTGAAGCTTAAACAAGTATATGGAACATTTAATATAATATAGTTTCAATAAATGCTACTGTTGTTTGTTAAATAATAATAATAATAATGTCATCAATACAAGTCAGATATCTAATTTTCATACAAGCATTTTTCATTTAGGCCTTTTTCTTCTTATCCCCTTACATAATATTAACACTTTTTAAACTAAGCAATTTCTTAATTGCTTAAAATTGCCTAGATTGAAGATATCAACCTTGTATCTTTAACCTGGCCTTATTATACTGAGACTTTTCAAGTATCTAGAATATCTGTAAGAAACAATTTGGCCCTGCTTTCTGAAGAAGAGATTTCAGTTTTCACACATATTGAAACGTTTTACCACTTTCCATGGCTCCTCCGAGCATTAAACAACAATATCAACAACAGAAGTATTTTTAATGAAAATTTAGTAACTGAAGAACTGTCAGAGTTCTGAGTATAACCTGCAATGTAAAAGGAAGTGGATAATATTTGACAGACAATATGGAGTTTGTTGAAGAAAAAAAAAAAAAGACTGTCTTCTTTATCAAATGAGGGCCTCTTTCCACCTATACATGTATCAATTTATATGTGCAGGCATGCATTTCTCTATATACATAAATATTTTGTGTAATATGTGTGTGTGTATGTGTGTGTGTGTATTACAGATTCTTCTTAAATGCTCTAATGTTTTTTTCCCAAATCATTCTAACCTTATCTGCCAGAGACATTCCTGTGTCTTATATGGCACAAGCAGAAATCGCTTGTGCTGAAACTGGTGAAGTGTGACCTAAGGAGTTCTTTGAAATTGTAGCTTTTACTCGGAGTTGGGGTTTTGTTTCTTAGGTTTGCAACTCAAGGACATGCCTCAATCACATCACCACCTAAAGGTTTGATGTACTCTCAATCTCAGCTTATCTCTCCCAGGCTCTAGTCCAGGCTTTCATGTTTTCCTGGCTACAATTTCTCTGTTGCATGGGCTCCTGGAGAAGCAGGGTTTTCATTCACTGTGTCATGCTAACTCAGGGTCATTGACCATTCCTGGTACCCATAGAGCCTGGAATCAAAGCTCCTGATTTCACCATCTNTTTGATGTACTCTCAATCTCAGCTTATCTCTCCCAGGCTCTAGTCCAGGCTTTCATGTTTTTCCTGGCTACAATTTCTCTGTTGCATGGGCTCCTGGAGAAGCAGGGTTTTCATTCACTGTGTCATGCTAACTCAAGGTCATTGACCATTCCTGGTACCCATAGAGCCTGGAATCAAAGCTCCTGATTTCACCATCTGTTTTTTCCCCTCTGATTTCCTTCCCTTTTTAGTTGGGAATTTATGAATGATCTCTGAACCCCAGATTTATCTTCTGTGAAAGGACAATAGTTATACTTTCTTCATAGAGAAAAAAAAATATGAGAAAGCATATTTGAAAACCCTAAAAACAGTATTACTCAAAATTTTATTTGGCTATACTTCATCACAAACAGAATCCCACTCCCAAAGAAGTCACTCCCACAGTTCCCTTTGCAATTAGTCTCCGGCCTGCTCTAGCTCTCTTCTCCCTTTTCCCCTTGCCCATGAGAACCACCGCTGGTGTTTTGTTTAGGACCAGGCTCTGACCCTGCCATTCGTAAGTGAGTAGGTAGAGAATTAAAGACTATCAATGAGTTTGAAGAACAGATAGTTGACCAGATAAATAGAAAGGGACTCAACTTTACTTCATTTTTAATTTAGAAATTAAAGAAATGGAGAGAATAAAGAAAAACTTAGACCCAATTCAGATAATAGGCAAATCTACAAAATAGGGGGGAAAAAACCACTTGAGAGGGTCTGGGACCAAAATCTGAGCCAGGAAGTTGAAAAGCAGGGATCTTTTATGAACTATAAGATTTGAAGATTTCCTGAATATTGAAACCAACCAGATGTAGCCTTGTCATTTTTTATGACATTTGAGAGAGATATCACAACTAATAAAAAGTGATTAAATAATTCAGGAGGAGTAGACAGGAGTCAAAGAAGGCTTACATTCTCAAGGTGATATTCCCAGATATTATCCAGCAGAGAGCAGCAAAGTTCTGCCTCTCAGAGTTGAGCTGTAAAATGTTATAGTAATGGTCTGTTTGCTGCTTGCTTATCTCTTGCATCAGCATACATCAGGATACAGGTCTGTTTCATTCTCTACTCCACATATACAGCATAGAACCTGGAGCAGGGTAAATATCTTTAATATTTTTGTTGTATAACAGAAAATTTGACCCAGAGTACCTAAGGGACATGATGTCTGGTTGAAGTCACTGTTACATATATGCCTTACATATTGGGCCTTTGGATGTCTTTACTATGAAGTTGTTAGTGTAGCTCTTGTTATTTTGTTTTTTCTTCAGCTTTTGTGCTGCCTCC
>NW_007733451.1:52678-55315 GCF_000696425.1 Galeopterus variegatus | reverse complement strand
AAAAAACCACTTGAGAGGGTCTGGGACCAAAATCTGAGCCAGGAAGTTGAAAAGCAGGGATCTTTTATGAACTATAAGATTTGAAGATTTCCTGAATATTGAAACCAACCAGATGTAGCCTTGTCATTTTTTATGACATTTGAGAGAGATATCACAACTAATAAAAAGTGATTAAATAATTCAGGAGGAGTAGACAGGAGTCAAAGAAGGCTTACATTCTCAAGGTGATATTCCCAGATATTATCCAGCAGAGAGCAGCAAAGTTCTGCCTCTCAGAGTTGAGCTGTAAAATGTTATAGTAATGGTCTGTTTGCTGCTTGCTTATCTCTTGCATCAGCATACATCAGGATACAGGTCTGTTTCATTCTCTACTCCACATATACAGCATAGAACCTGGAGCAGGGTAAATATCTTCAATATTTTTGTTGTATAACAGAAAATTTGACCCAGAGTACCTAAGGGACATGATGTCTGTCAGGTCTGTTTCATTCTCTACTCCACATATACAGCATAGAACCTGGAGCAGGGTAAATATCTTTAATATTTTTGTTGTATAACAGAAAATTTGACCCAGAGTACCTAAGGGACATGATGTCTGGTTGAAGTCACTGTTACATATATGCCTTACATATTGGGCCTTTGGATGTCTTTACTATGAAGTTGTTAGTGTAGCTCTTGTTATTTTGTTTTTTCTTCAGCTTTTGTGCTGCCTCCACTACCTGCTTCCCTAGATGTGAAAGGTTCAGAGTCACTTATTTTTCAATAAAGTTTGCCAAAATGTGATTGCTCTTGATATTTTTAATAGATCAATGATGATGCTTTTAATAAATAATAAGTAAGTGGATACCTTTACCTCACTGTGACATTTGTTTTTCTAAAAGTAAAATGCAGCAACAGTCATCTCTCAAATGGCAAATTTATCAGATCATCAAAGTGATATGTGATCTTGAAGAGCAGGCACTTGGCAGGTGAGCCTTAATGGAAGGCAGGTATAGTAGAGCCCAGGACATGATAGCTGTGGGCTGGAAGAGAATGAGTGATGTTGTTAGCTTGCACTGAACATGAGGAAACAACCCAATCTTTACTTCTAGGGGAATTACATATTATTACTCTCCAGGTGGAATTATCATCTTTGGTAATAAGGAAACAAGGGATTCATATTCTCAAAAGTCATCAGGAACACCTGAGACTAGGAGAAGCTGGCAACTAAAGCAGGGATGAGCCATTAACTTCTTATGTTCAGGACTGTTCACTTTATGAACTTCCTGATATCACAAAGTATAGAAATTCAATGTCCAAAAGAAAGTAAATCTTTGATAGAGCATACTCTTGGGCTGACAATCCAACCCCATGTCATTATGTAGAGCTCCAGGAGACTGTGGTACCATACTCAAGGTCACATGGCTCCTTGAAAGACAGGGAAATTGATAGTTGCCTGGTACCACAAATAGTCAACTTTCTGCCAAAAACAAAAGCAATCTTCCAAAATGACTGGTGAATATGTTGCAGGCAAAAGTGAGAAAAGAAGATAAACTTGTCATAGGAGTTATTCCAGGGATCTGTTAGGTCTTGATGCTGTAGATAACAGAGTTCATCAGGGACGAGAAGAGCACAGAGACAGTGCGCATGAGAATGTACAACAGGGGCAAGGTATGGCTCCAAATCTGTGCACAATGGACAGGCCTAACACAGGCACACAGAAGCAGACCACAGCCATGATGTGGGAGACACAGTTGTTGAGTTGTTCTCGAGTGGCTTCAGAAGCTATGTAATGGTGTATGGCTTCATTTATATAAAGTTAAAAATAAGAAAAATCCATGATGTTAAAATATGACAGTGATAAGCCTTCGGAAAAATAGGGAAGTGTTAACTGGAAGGACATGAAGGGGTCTCCAAGACATGGAGTACTCTATTTCTCGATCTGAGTGTTAGAAACATAGGTATACTTATATTGTGATAATTCACCAAACTCACACTTGAGATTTGTGCACTTTGTATAAAACTGTTATTATAGCCACTCCCACAGAGTAGAATCAAGAACTGATCAAGGAACACTCTTCACACACTCTTCACTTACAAGGTCCGGGTCCTTTATAGTTTTTGCTGCAGAAGTCTTAGAACTGCCATCAATAATTAATTGCTAGCTGCCTCCTTTTTTACTCCTTCCTGAATAGGAGTGTATAAGATAGATGAGTATGGATTTTGTGGACAAGAAGGAAGGCTGGTAAATGTATTATTGCTTCCAATTATTTGCTGTTCATAATAGGCTATCTCACCTTTTACAGGTAGCACAAGATGATGACACGTAGCTACCCTACCAACATCAGACTTAACCATTTTACTTGATTTGGGTAGTCACTGGTGAGGAAAAGTGACAAGTGCCACTTCTGAGAAGAAGCTCACAGAGCTACTATATGTTTCTTATTGTCTGTTTTCTTCCCACATTAGAATGGCATAGCTTCACTAGTGAATACTCGCTCAGCTTGTATTCCAGAATACAGAAGACGTGTGCAATAGAGCCAGCACCAACAGTTCACCAATTAGTAACTTTCGTTGTTTAAGGGTATTGATATTTTGGGTTTGTTTGTTACCACCACATAATTCAGCAATAACTAAATTATGACAGCTTACAAACTA
>NW_007733451.1:50405-50751 GCF_000696425.1 Galeopterus variegatus | reverse complement strand
AGCAGCACTGTTATCTGAACCTCTCCACATTTCTTTTTTCTACCTTCAAGCCATTCTCCACAGAGCTGCCACGGTTCTCTTCTGATTAATCCTTTAACAATGTCCCATTTCTCATAAATTAAATCTCAACTCCTTGTATTGTCTATCAAGGCCCTGAACAGTGCAAAACCTGCTTTCACTGAAATGGACATGTGTCCTTGCTCATTGTACTTTATCTACTCTTTCAAGGCCTTCAGACATAAGGCGACACTTTTTCTGGTATATTTTTCTCCCTCTTTTTAGCATAAGCAACTTTTTATAAATCCTATCTTAACTGAAATAATTGATCCCCCAGATCATGCATACA
>NW_007733451.1:39661-49064 GCF_000696425.1 Galeopterus variegatus | reverse complement strand
ATCTAGGAGTCAACAAAAGTCTGAGAAAGCCACTTTCAAGATAAATTTTAAGATCGAGAAACGGGTAAAGGGCCACAAAAAATGATTACATTAGGCAGCGTTGAATATACTAATTATCCTGATTTGAGCATCACATATTGCACACATTGATATTTAATTTTGTAGCCCACAGATATGTACAATCAATTATGTCTCAATAACAAAAATACTGAAAAGTTAAAAAAAAAATCTAAAAGATGATGTGCTTGTTCTTTATTTGCTGGCTTTCAGGCCAATTCAGTCCTTCTGTACTCAGAGCTGCTGAGACTGGGAGGCTACTAACAACATTCCTCAAACTTCCCTAATAGCTGTCTTCTTGGTATCTTCTGCAATTGGGGAGCATTTGGGGAAGATCAGAAATAGGAAGGAAGAGAGAAGTCTCTTGTTTTGTGCTGTGTCAGACGTGTTTCAGACTGTAAGTCACCTGTGACTGCAACAGTGAAATGACGACTCCTGAGCACCTGAGCACCAAGGCAGCTGCAGCTTGAGGTTCTTGGCCATGGCAGCATCCTCAGTGTCTGCAGCAGGTTCAGGCTGTGGGGAGAGCCCAGGGTGAGAGCAGCTTTTAAATTCCTGTGTAATACTCTTGTTTTTTCTTGGTCTTCCAACAGTCTCTCATTTCTCCTTTCTGACCACTTTCAAAAATGTGTAAATAATTTATTCTCAAATCATCTCTGTTTAAATACTCAGCAATGACTGGTCACCAGAATCTGACTAAAAATATAAATAAGTAGTAATTATGTAAAGAAAGGTGCAGAAGGGAAAGGGTTAGCCAAGAAGAAGATATAATTTAGGCAAAGAATGAGATAAAAGAGGTTTTTGTTTGTTTGTTTGTTTGTTTGTTTGTTTGTTTTTGTTTTTTGCTTTTTAAGACTTAAAGTTCTTATTTTTGTTTTTTGCTTTCTAAGACTTAAAGTTTCAGTGTACTTTGAGCACAGATGAACAGATGAGCCTGCAGAAATAGTCACTGGGAAAGCTTTTGAGTCTCAAAAGCCTGATTCACCACTTCCTTATGAATTGCAATCAAAATTTTTCACAGTCTATCACTGAGAAAATAATTGCTAGCAAATGAGAACTTTAACTTCCTTCTCTGCTCCTCTGCTCCAACACATTTATAATTGAGTCTTACTCTTTCTCTTTTCTTCCAGGAGAAATAATGCCTTTTCTCCTATCCGAAATCTTATCTACCACCTATTTTATGGAGACAACTGTCTGGCTTCTTTTACAGATCTTACAGCACCATGCATCTTTCCTATCCTTTATCTTTTCCTCTTCTTTGTTTATTTTCTATTATTTACTCTTTTTGTTTGTTTGTTTTGTTGTGGGAGTGGTGGTTGTAGTTGGCTGACCTGCATGGTATTTTCTATTATTAGCAGGTAAACATTTTTAGGTTTATATCATTGTTTTTGCCATCATATTACTAACCTTCTATCATGCTATAGGTTTTTATTTTTACAGCTAAGTTAAACGGATGGCTATTTTATATTTGTAATTATTATTTTTAAACATAAATAAGGGGCAGGGAAGATAAAAAAGGACTAAAAGTGGATGACAAAAATTAAGTACAATTTTAAGATTGGAGAGTTTAGGAAAAATGAGGAAAAAATATGGGAGGATCTTAGGACTTATTTTTGTCCTAGATTATGACATGGATAACAGGAATAAAAAAGCTAGGTTGAAAGTTTTTCTTGTATCTACAATAAAGTTATCCTTGATGTAGCTAGAAAAGTACTTTATTGTGTAAACAGTGTTGGGAGTATCCACATAGAGAAAAGGGAATTAGGCCCTTATCTCACAACATGCACAAAAATCAACTCAAAATGGATTAAAGACTAGAAGAGAACATGGGAGAAGGATTTCATGACACTGATCTGACAAATAACTTTTTTTTGTATATGACATCAAAAGTACAAGTAACAAAAGCAAAAATTGACTAATGGGGTTACATCAAACTAAAAAAAAAAAACTTCTGTACAGCAAAGGAAACATTCAATCAATAGAATGAAAAGACAACCTACAGAATGAAGGGAAATATTTGAAAACTATAATTGTGGTAAGTGGTCAGTAGTCAAAATTTACAAGGAACCTAAACAACTCGATAGCAGGAAAATAAACAGTTAAGAATGTAACTCAATTATAAAGAAAAAAAATAAAGTAAACCAATTAAAAATGGCTAAGGACTGGAATAGATATTTCTCAAGAGAAGACACACAAATGGACAACAAGTAAATGAAAAAAATGCTCAGCATCACTAATCATCAGGGAAATGCAAATGAAAACCACAGTGAGGTATCATCTCACACCTGTTAGAATGGTTATGATCAAAATGACAACCAGTATTGTGAGTATATAGAGACAAGGAAACCCTCATCTACAAAGCAGGAATATAAATTAGTGCAGCCATTATAGAAAACAGTATAGATGCACCTCAAAAATTTAAAGAAAAAATAGATTTTTACCATATGATCCATCAGTTCCACTACTGAGTATTTATTCAGAGGAAAGGAGATCAGTATAAAGAACATATATCTGCACCCTGTGTTTATTGCAGCACTACTCACAATAGCCCAGATGTGGAATCAACCTTTGGGTCCATCAACACATGAGTGAACAAAGAAAATGAGGTATACGTACATAACAGAATATCATTCGGCCATTAAAAAAAAAGGAATTTATGTTATTTGCAGCATCAAGAATGAACCTGGAGAAAATTATGTTAAGTGAAATAAGCTGGGAACAGAAAGATAAACAGCAAAATCCCGCTCACCTGTGGAATCTAAAAAAGTTAATCTCATAGAAGTATAGAGAGAAAGGGTGGTTACCAGGGTTGGTTGGAGGGGAAGTAGGTTGGAGAGATGTGGTCAAAAGATAAAAAAAATGTTACATAGGAAGAATAAGTTCAAGAGATCAATTGTACAACACGGTGATGATTGTTAATAATATATTCTTGAAAAATGCTAAAAAAATGGATATAAAATGTTCTTACCAGAAAATAATGATGTTATATATACTTCATAACATCATGTTGTACACTGAAAATGTATACAATTTAATGTGATTTTTAAAAAAGTCAATCAATCAATAATAAATAATATCTTATTGTGTGGAATAATGGCAAAGTCTTTAGCTAGCTCAAAGAATAAAAAGTGGTGATTTAACTTTCCATATCATGAGAGTTTTTCATCATTAATAGTATTATGGTAGAATCAGAGTTCTAATAAATAAAGAAAAAAATAGAAACATTTTAACTTGCAAACATTTATGTAAAAAACAATCATATTCATGTAAGAAAATAGTGAATATATATTTAATTTAAAAGTATACATGAGCAGTAATAAGCATAGACTTTATTTTATTTTAACATTAGAGTCAGTTCATGATGTACAATCAATAAATCACACTAAAATAAGTAAACAAAACTTTTCTTATAGCAAGAGGTCTCTAAAAAGCAGCTTTAGCTCATTCCTCACTTTGAATTGCCGAGATCCATCCCCAATGTCTTATTTTATCTTCCCCAGTGAAATCACTTTGAGAATGGCCCTGCGGATCTGCTGGGTCTTGATGCTGTAGATAACAGGGTTCATCAGAGGTGGGAAGAGCACAGAGACAGTGCCCATGAGGATGTGCACCAGGGATGAAGTGTGGTGCCCAAATCTGTGAACAATGGACAGACCTAGCACAGGCACATAAAAGCAGAGCACAGCCAGGGTGTGGGAGACACAGGTGTTGAGAGCCTTGAGCCGCTCCCCTGCAGAGGCAATGGCCAGCACCGTGCGGAGGATGATAGCGTAGGAGAGCAGGATGAAAAGAACATCAGAGCCCATGGCCAGCATGATGATACACAGCCCATAGAGTCTGTTGAAGCGTGTATCAGAGCAGGCCAGGCGGATCATGTCCTGGTGAAGACAGTAAGCATGGGAGAGTGCCCCAGGGTGACAGTAGTCAAATTTCAATAGGTTCACTGAGGGTGCAGCAGTGATGGCGGCACTTCGCATGCCAAGCACGACCCCAGCCAAGGCCACCCGAGGACCTGTGAGCAGAGATGCATAGCGCAATGGGAATCGGATGGCCACCAGGCTATCCAGAGACATAGCAAAGAGCACCGCTGACTCCATGAAGGAGAAGGAGTGGAGGAAGTGCTGCTGCAGAACACAGGGCACCAGGCCCACTGCCCTGGCATCGAACCACAGCACACCCAGCACTGAGGGCAGCGTGGACATGCACAGGCCCAAGTCTGTCGCAGCCAGGATGGCCAGGAAGTAGTACATGGGCTGGTGCAGGGCAGGGTCAGTTCGTACCAGATGCAAGATAGTGGCATTGCCCACAAGAGCTATGAGATATCCTACAAAAATGGGCAGTGAGAGCCAGTGGTGAGCCCACTCCAGGCCTGGGAAGCCCGTCAGCAGGAAGGTAGAGAAACTCAAGTTGGCACTTGGCAGAGTGGGCATCCTCAATTTCAGAGCCCTATTCACTCTGGGAAAGGTAGCAACGTGTTTGAAGGTTAGTAGGCCAGTAAGCTTGAGCCCTCCCACTCTCATTGGCCACCAGTCCGCTGCTGGCTGCTGTGGCATCTCTACACTGCCTGGGCTCTGTGGCCCCTTAATTAAGCACTGTCTTAACAAGCAGCCTAAACCATTTTTTTGTTTTGTTTTGTTTTGTTTTCTGCCCTAATTTTCTTATTCCCATTGAATCCTTTGCTTAACTAAATGGCATTAGCCTCTACAAAGACTTTCCTTCCTCCTGCTCTTGATCAGCTAATAAATGATAGTTTAAAAAAAAATCTCATAACAATCTATACAGCTGAACCTTAAAATGCTCGGATTCTCACAATTCTCCTACTCCCAGATTGTCTCCTTCATATGGCCTGACCTCTCAAGCTTGTCCCTTCCTGGAGAAGAACGGCTGTCCGAGTTTTCTAAGCAAATTGAGGATGCCTACTGAGAGTTTCCTCGTCCATGCGGCCCCGTTTTATCTCCTTATTGGCACCATATGATCCTGTCCACACGCCCATGTGATCAGGAGAAGAGGTGCTCTGCTTCTTTCCAGACTCAGCCCCTCTCAGAAACTCCAGACTCTCACTGTGCAGCACCTCAGGCCTCCTGGGAATCTCATGCTTTTCCTCCCAGGGTTGTGCTAATTCAGCCTGCACAGTCTCTATCTTTAAAGCTGCTACATTTACTCTAACTCCTGAGATGTCTTTCTTGTAAAATTTAATTTTAGAGTATGTGGACATCCAGATCCCCTGTTTCCTTTTCCCTTCTGTCTTTTCAAAGACATGCATTCTCATAAATCGAGCTGGAGACCTGACACAACACAACTTTAGTAAATTGGGTAAACCTGTTAGAGCAATGTTTTCTACACAGGTATTGCAAAAAAACATGTATCAATAAGTGTACCTTGAATAAGTAGCTACAATAACAAAGCATATTCCTTGCTCAAATTAGTTGATTGAGTGATAAAAGGAGGGGCATTTGGGAAGATGCTCACAAGGCAAGTCTTGCTATCTTTGATCTCAGTGTCCGATATAATACTTGCTCATGTATCACAGTAATAAAGTAAAAATAATGAGATTATCTAATCAAATCAAAAACATAAGTTTTAATTGGCACAACACATGTATAAAATTGAGGAGAATGTCAGAATATAATAAACAATAAATATTTTTGTTATTACTACTTCCAAACCAAAAATAGATTTCCTTATAATCTCCCTCTATTGTTCCTATGCTTTACCTTTCATTTTATACAGAAATAAAATCTATCTCCTCTTTAGTACAATAGTGCTTCAGACCTTGGCAGAAGGTGCCATGTGCTTTTGAAATTCGGGATCTGCTGAGAGACGCAGGGGCTGAGGGAGTGACTGGGAGACAGTGAGAAAAGAGGATATTGAGGAGCAGATCCCAGTGTGAGTGGGTGACACAGAGTGGGGCTGAGAGAGGGACAGAGAGATGCAGATGAGGAATGGGGAAGCATGTGAGGAGGGTCGGATAGGGAAAGTCTGAGAGACAGTGAAATGGTGGCCTTTATAAAATATCCTAAGGGGCACTTCTGGGAGTGGACATGGTTCAAGAAGTGGGGAAGGCTGGGAGAGAGTGAGAAAGTGGAACAAGAGAATGCAGGGGAAGGTAAAGCTGGTGAGAAAGACATTGAAGGACAGACAAAGGCCAGCTGGGTGTGGGAGGGAAGGAGTGTTGTGTAGCTTAGAGGAAGAAATGCAGGAGCAGAGGGTGGGGGATATGTGGGGTGGAGGGTGGGGGTGAAAGGCCTGAAGAATAGGGTAGCTGCGTGCCAGAGACAGGGCTGCTGAACGACTGAGAAGAGGGAGACTGATGGCAGAAAATGAGGAGTGAGAACTAGGGAGGGAGAAACAAGACTGAAGGGAAATCAGAAATACATTGAGAGGAAGCTTAGAAACCAAGAGTAGATGGGGAGAGGCAGAGGGAGAAGCAGAGAGAGGCGGAGGGCAGAGTGGGGGCCAGATGGAAGAGAGAGAGAGAGAGAGAGAGAGAGAGAGAGAGAGAGAAGGGGTTTGAGGAGAGGAGAAAGTCTCTTGTGAGACCACAGGAGAGAGAGGGCTGAGCAGCAGAGAGGATGGGAAATGGGAGATGTGGTCAGACTCCCAGGGACTGATGGGGAGGAGTGTGAGCAACAGAGGGAACCGAAGAGGCTGGCAGCCTGGAGAAGGGGGCCAGGGGCTCCCTCCCAACCCTGCAGCTCAGCCTTCTCATCTCGGGTTTGCTGGAAAGAGGAGGAGCTATCTAGAACTGTGGCCCTTGAGACTCCTGTCCATCAGGGATCTGCACTCAAATCATGACTTTAATATCTATTCACTCTATGTGCAAATTATTCATGTAATCTATTTTCTCATCTGAAAAACTGAGATGATTTTACCTACTTTATCAGTTAGAGACCTTCCTACTTATATGCAATTCTAAATGTGATGTTGTTAGACCCTATGCTGAATAGATGTGGATTATTAATTGTAATTTCTAATACTGCCTTCTTTTTGTAACTTCTTCATGTTTACCTACCATTTGCTGGACACGGCTCTTCCTTTCACGTCTGCCGTGAGCGCTATGAAGAAGTCGGTAAGTGAACTGACACCCAGGAGGAGTAAAGAGACTCAGGCTTGGGATTCCTGAGCTCCTCAGCAGGTTTTTGGACAAGCCAGTCATACGGCTTTGGTGAAGTTGCCAAATCTCTCTGCACCTTAGCTTCTCACTCTGATGGAAAGCTTTTACACGTGCCCTGATGCATAAGAAGCTCCATCAGTTGGGTGGAGTAGTTGAGATTATGATTTCTTGCCTACCAAAACCCTGTATTATTCCACTACAATGAGCAGCCCCAGTAACAAGTCCAGGCTCCTCTTCCTGACCAGAAACATCAGGGGATATATCAGAGAACAGCAGCTCTAACCACAGATTGGCCATGCTCTCAGAAGGTGCCCTATCCCATAACTCTACTTATAGTCTGCTAAATAAGAGATATCAGAGGTCACTGGGTTGGTTACCTCTACCCATAACCATAGGATATTCAACAACTTACTGGTCCCTTTTCATCTCTAGCTTCTTTCTAGGTCCCTGAAGCCTTTCCCACTCCTGTACCAGCCTCTTTTGATTAACTCCGAATGCTGCTCTGCATCAACTGCACTCACAATTATAAGGCTCTCTGTCCTTCTCCCTTGGGTATTGGACCCTCAGAGGAATCTCCTTAGATGGATGCAGATCTGACAAATATCAAAGAGGAATCAGTGCCCTCCCAGAAGTTAGTGCTTGTGCACCACAGTTATCTTCCATGGAAACTTAGTGGCCCATGAGTACCACCGTGAGATATTTTAGGGAGCCAGATGATCCTTCACCCCCTTCTGTTACCACTCCCATCTTTATAAAAATATATATATATATATATATATATATTGGTTGACACTCAGTCCTTCTTTCTGTCTTCCTCTCCTTTTCCTAGACCAAGTAATTATTCACTTTTATTCATTCAACAAATATGTAGATACTACAAGCTTTGGGCCACATATTTGGATGGAAAGATTAATAAAACACAATCTCCATCTTTGAGAAAATTGTTGTCTTCTACATGAGATTGATGTGAGAAGGACTAATTATCCCAGGGAGTACAAAAAAAAAAGACTTCACGGGAGATACAAGTGTTGAGTGGGTCTTCTTTATTAATGCCTTCTCTTTCGTCAGATTCAACATTCCAGATAGATGGGAAACATGTACAAAGGATCAGTTATCACAAAGCAAGACATTATAAAATCATGTGAATATCAATCACCTGAAAAATATGTTTTGCAAACATACTGTCAGCTTCAAAGGCTTAGAGAGGCCTGAGGATATTAAATAACATGAGACACTTCTAAAGAGTTCTGCATGCAGGAGCATGGGGCCCATGCTGTGGAGGTGGTCCAGAACTTTTACAGCAGGTACTATCATTAGTAGGAATGTATGCAGCTTTGATGATTTTTTTTCCAGTATAGGATGGTTAAAAACATTTTTTAAACATTGTAATCAGAATGACTATCAAATCCTGGTTTAATATTGGGCATGTTATTCTACCTCTGTACCTCAGTTTACTTGTCTGTAAAATGAGGAATCTAACAGTACCTATCTCAAAAGGTTATTGTCAAGATAAAGTGATCTATGGCATTTAAGTCCCTAGAATAATGCCTGGGTCATAGTACGCACTAAAAAAATATAACTATTATATGGGCAATCTCTGTACCTTCTGCTTAATTTTGCTATAAACCTAAAACTAAAACTTCTCTAAAAAATAAAGTTTATTAAAAATAGCTACTATAGTTTTACATTACTGTTTTCTGTTGCTTTTTTAAATGATGCTAAATTGAAAAACAGGTAATATACTCTAAGAAGGGAACATCAAAATTATGAGGAAGCTAAGTAATTGGACTTTCTTCAATAAAAAAATGGTATGTCCTGAAATTACTGACCCTGTTTAGAGAAGGTCCATCATAACAGCTTAAGAAAAGCAGACAAGCTTGCGAGTGGATCTCCATTCTGTCATGCATCAGAAATTTAACTAAGGAAAGTTTCTTTCCTCTGGGAAACTTGGTTTCCTAATTGTAAAACATTGAAAACAATAACACCTACCTACTTTACAGGCTTGGTTTTAGGGTTAAATGAAATGATAACAAAAACCCTCAACACTTTCTGCTATGTGATTAATAAATGTTAGCATTTATCATTATCATAATCATAATGCACCTGACTTATTCCACTCAGCATAATTTTCTCATAGTTCATCCATGGTGTTGGAATGGAAGAATTTCATACCTTTTTATGGCAGAGCAGTATTCTATTGTGTATGTATACCACAGTTTCCTTATCCAATCA
>NW_007733451.1:38370-39084 GCF_000696425.1 Galeopterus variegatus | reverse complement strand
AGTGATCTATGGCATTTAAGTCCCTAGAATAATGCCTGGGTCATAGTACGCACTAAAAAAAATATAACTATTATATGGGCAATCTCTGTACCTTCTGCTTAATTTTGCTATAAACCTAAAACTTCTCTAAAAAATAAAGTTTATTTAAAATAGCTACTATAGTTTTACATTACTGTTTTCTGTTGCTTTTTTAAATGATGCTAAATTGAAAAACAGATAATATACTCTAAGAAGGGAACATCAAAATTATGAGGAAGCTAAGTAATTAGATTTTCTTCAATAAAAAAATGGTATGTCCTGAAATTACTCACCCTGTTTAGAGAAGGTCCAGCATAACAGCTTAAGAAAAGCAGACAAGCTTGTGAGTGGATCTTCATTCTGTCATGCATCAGAAATTTAACTAAGGAAAGTTTCTTTCCTCTGGGAAACTTGGCTTCCTAATTGTAAAACATTGAAAACAATAATGCCTACCTACTTTACAGGCTTGGTTTTAGGGTTAAATCAAATGATAACGAAAACCCTCAACACTTTCTGCTATGTGATTAATAACTGTTAGCACTTATCATTATCATAATCATAATACGCCTGACTTATTCCACCCAGCATAATTTTCTCATAGTTCATCCATGGTGTTGGAATGGAAGAATTTCATTCCTTTTTATGGCAGAGCAGTATTCTATTGTGTATGTATACCACAGTTTCCTTATCCAATCA
>NW_007733451.1:36929-37916 GCF_000696425.1 Galeopterus variegatus | reverse complement strand
GAGGAGGTAGTGCAATTTAAGCAAGAGAAAGTCAGTATTCTTAAGCAATAACTCAAAAAACGAAATTCACTCATAATTCACTTAGAGCAGAAGAAAAAATCTGCAGGAACATGGATTGTTATAACAGGTACTCAGTACTATGAATTTTTGGCCTGGTTAGTGGTCTTGTAGGCACCCAGTGGTACTTTTAGACCAAGGACTCAGCACTGACCTTTCTAATGCCTAGGAGGTTGACTATGGCATGGCGGATCTCCTTGGTCTTAATACTGTAAATGATTGGGTTAAGCATGGGAGGCACAAACAGGTAGACATTGGCCATAAGAAGTTGGACAGCAGGTGGGGCATGTTTCCCAAAGCGGTGCACTAGGGACAGCCCAACCATGGGCACAAAGAATACTAGCACAGCGCAGAGATGTGATGTACAGGTTTGGAAGGCTCGGAGCTTCTCCTCAGGGGAGGCCAGTCCTGCCACTGTGTGTAGGATGAGTCCATAGGACAGTGCGATGAGCACCAGGTCCAGCATCACGGTGAACACCACCAGTGTCAGCCCATACAGACTGTTGAAAGTAGTATCTGCGCAGGCCAGGTGTATCACCTCCTGGTGTAGGCAGAATGAATGGGAGAGGACTAGAGGCCCACAGTAGGGAAAAGCCTTCAGGAGGAGGACAATGGGGACAAGGGCCACAGGTCCCCGCAGGATGATAATCAGGCCTGCCCTGACCATTCGCTGGCCAGTGACAATGACTGAGTACCTCAGGGGGTGGCAGATGGCCACAAAGCGGTCAAAGGACATGACAAGAAGCACTGAGGACTCCATGAAGGAGAACGAGTGGATGCAGAACATTTGGACTTGGCAGGCTCCAAAGTAGATACTGTGGGAGTTGAACCAAAAGATCCCTGTAGTGGTGGGCAAGGTAGACACGGAGAGTCCCAGGTCAGTCAGGGCCAGCAGGGAGAGTAGACAGTACATGGGTGTGTGCAGACGCC
>NW_007733451.1:34305-36241 GCF_000696425.1 Galeopterus variegatus | reverse complement strand
AGTCCCAGGTCAGTCAGGGCCAGCAGGGAGAGTAGACAGTACATGGGTGTGTGCAGACGCCGCTGGATCTTAACAATTATCAGAATGAAACAGTTTCCTGAGATGGCCACCAGGTACATAAAGAAAAAGGGAATGAAAATCCAGTGTTCGATGGCTTCCAATCCTGGAAAGCCTGTGAGGTAGAACATGGGTCTAAACTGAGTAATGTTAGACAAGAGCATGAACTGAGGACTGAGAGGATGTTGGGCTGATGTTCCTCAGGGACCGAGCTGAAAATAAATGGATGTTTCTGGTTGTTAATTCTTCAGCGTCACTAACATTCACACCAACATCAGCGTCAGCATCATCTGCTCCACTAGTATCAATTCCACCACTCTCACTAACTTATTGAAACTCTCTTTGATCACATTACCCTCCTCAGGTTTTCCTCTATATTTCTATCATTTCTATTTTTTCTTGGTCCTCTTTCCTGGTTCATCTTCATTGCTCATACCTGAATTAGAGTTGTCCCCATCCTTGGAAATTTCCTGCTCATACATTATTATTTATCCTCAGGCAATATTACCCACTCCTATTTACCATCCATATATTGATAAAAATCTATAACTTCAGAACATGTCTTCTCTTTTGATTTCCAGACTCATATATCTAGCAGCATGCAGAGCATCTATATTTTGATGCTTCATAGTGACCTCAAAAGCATCTCAAAAACTTCTCTTTTCTTCCCCAGCAACCTTCTTGTTTATTTGTGTTTATTATCTCAGTGGTTTAAGTTAAAATTAAGTTTTATGTTGGAATCCTCCATATCACACCTCTTCCCAATATCTAATCAATCCATCACCAAGTCCTGGAATTTCCATCCACTAAATACTTAAATCTGTTTACTTCCCATCATCTTCATGGATGTTGTCCTAATTCAGATCGCTGTTATTTCTTCCTGGATTATTCCAGGGCTCTCTAGTTTGCACTACTCTAATCAGTGGGCTACACTATAGCAAAAGAGATATTTACAAAACCACATTTCACATAAAATACAAAAGGTTTAAAATGACATTCAAGGTCCTGCCTTATCTTATCTCTGCATATATTCTCCATGCTAATGTATCCTGATAGTCTTCCTTATATTTATGGTGTCAATGAGACTAAACAATTCTTCCAGTTTCTCTAGAATTCTTGCTCATATCTAAACTCTGTATTTTCATTCTTCCTGAAATGAAACAATTCTCCTAGAAAGGATTTCCCTTAACCTTTGTCTAGCTAACTCCTGTTCACACAACATAATATCCTTTCAGAGGAAGAGATTTAAATGTGGACGACAATATTGTATAGACTGAATGACAATACCTAAGAGGTGAGTGTAGGAGAGAAATTTCTGATATTGATTCATGGGCAAATCTGGTACCTAGAGATGAAAAAGAGGTTCCAAAGAAAGAAACTGAGGAGAAATTCCAGTTATATAGGAAGGAAATCAGGAGAGTGTGGTCTTGCATGTGTTTAAAGAGGGATTAATCAATTATCTATAATATTGCTGAGAGGTGAAGGTAATAAGGACTGAGAAATGGCCAAAGTCTAAGCGGGGTGAAGGTCATTGTTGATCTTGACAGGAGCCTTGCCACTGGAGTGGTTGGGAATAAGATCTGATCCAAGTGTGTTCAAGAGAGAAACGGGGAGAGTGAGAAAACAGGTAGTAGAGTAGGGCAGCATGGCAGGATTCAGGGCAGTGCACAAGCCCCACTGGAGGTCCACAAATTCAGAGTATCACCAGGCAGCCCTCAGGCATATTTTTCATCACTACACACAGCTTCTCAAATGCCAAGAAAACCATGGGGAGAGTTGAATTTAAGCAGATTGAAGGTAGGGAAGGCTTTCATGACTGAAGTTCAGGATGTGTGCAAAGGAAGATTACAATGATGTTCTATGGAAGCTAAAAGAGAAG
>NW_007733451.1:32239-32743 GCF_000696425.1 Galeopterus variegatus | reverse complement strand
ATTCAGCCCAGCGTCCATCTTGTCACACCTAAATCTGCTCAAATTTATGCATGTTGAATAACATCATCACCATTTCCAGTCATCCAAGACTGTGATAATACTTACGCAAGTGCTAATACAACACCCTGTGACTTCCCCAGTCTCCAGGATAGGACCTTGCCCTTGCAAAATCTTCCTTCACCCTCCTGAAAAGAGTCATGTTTACAGAGGAGTTTGACCACTGTTGGAATGTTCTTTGGGGGCTCAAAAATGAGGAATCTGATGCAAGTCTTTNCTGGAAATGTGGTTGGTGGATGCAACAAGGAGGGATGGACAGCGTGATGATGCAGGCTGACATGCACTGAAAACATGCTGGGGGCGGGGGTAACAAGAAGAGAAAATGTGCAGAAGAACCACAGATGGACCTTTGTCACTTTGGCAAGGAAATGAAAGAATGGCCCACATTTATCCTCTTCGTTTCTTCACTACTCAACCAACCAAATATGACATTTTTCCTTTTTTTTT
>NW_007733451.1:16055-31008 GCF_000696425.1 Galeopterus variegatus | reverse complement strand
TTTGACCACTGTTGGAATGTTCTTTGGGGGCTCAAAAATGAGGAATCTGATGCAAGTCTTTGTGCTTCGATGTGGCTTCATTTCAATATATCTTATTCACAAGAAACAGTGACCACCACCAATAGTTCATTTTTTTAAAAATGACAGGGATCGTCCCTGCTATGTTTACTTGCCCAGCATGTAAAATGACTTTAATATATATGTGGAATGAATGAATGAATGCTTGTTTTGTGGATGAAAGAAAGGAGCAAGCTGAGTATATCAGACAGCTCAACAGGGAGGAGTACTGAGACCAGAGGGTTTCTGACATCCTGACGCCAGAGGGAGGCTGATGTCCAGACATGGTCCAGGAAGGGCCGGGCCTGGCCGGGACATGAAGGCCCAGGTCAGAAGGAAGAGGCAGCCCTTTCCCCTGGCCTTCCCAACAGAACAATGCAGATGATCTCTCCTCTTTGCCAGGGAAAGCAGTCCCTGCTCTCTGATCCTTTTCCTGACTCTTCTTCCATGCATAGACTCTGAAAGCATCAGAAGTGGAAGAGATTCTGTGGGGATATCGAATTCCAAGACTTCATTTTTTCAAGTGAAAAAACTAAGACCCAGTGTGGGGAATGTGGGGAACTCACTTGCCTCAGGCCACTCAATCATGTAGGGGAGAAGCCAGAACTGGAGCTCAGACCACCTTCTTCCAGGCTCACTGCACTTTTGGGACACCTATACATCCCTGTCTTACTACATTTTCTTCCTCCTCTCTCATATGTCTCCCTAAAACCTACCTATGAAACCCAAACATAGGACAGTAGTGGAAACTCACCAGTAGCAGCTAATTTTTAAANTTTGACCACTGTTGGAATGTTCTTTGGGGGCTCAAAAATGAGGAATCTGATGCAAGTCTTTCTGCTTAGATGTGGCCTCATTTCAATATATCTTATTCACAAGAAACAGTGACCACCACCAATAGTTCATTTTTTAAAAAATGACAGATCGCCCTGCTATGTTTACTGGCCCAGCATGTAAAATGAGCTTAATATATATGTTGAATGAATGAATGAATGAATGCTTGTTTTGTGGATGAGAGAAAGGAGCAAGCTGAGTATATCAGACAGCTCAACAGGGAGGAGTACTGAGACCAGAGGGTTTCTGACATCCTGACGCCAGAGGGAGGCTGATGTCTAGACATGGTCCAGGAAGGGCCGGGCCTGGCCTGGCCATGCAGACCCAGGTCAGAAGGAAGAGGCGAACAATGCAGGTGATCTCTTCTCTTTGCCAGGGAGAGCAGTCCCTGCTCTCTGATCCTTTTCCTGACTCTTCTTCCATGCATAGACTCTGAAAGCATCAGAAGTGGAAGAGATTCTGTGGGGATATTGAATTCCATGATTTCATTTTTTTCAAGTGAAAAAACTAAGACCCAGTGTGGGGAATGTGGGGAACTCACTTGCCTCAGGCCACTCGATCATGTAGGGGAGAAGCCAGAATTGGAGCCCAGACCACCTTCTTCCAGGCTCACTGCTCTTTTGGGACACCTATACATCCCTGCCTTCCTACATTTTCTTCCTCCTCTCTCATATGTCTCCCTAAAAGCCACCTCTGAAACCCAAACTTAGGACAGTAGTGGACACTCACCAGTAGCGGCTAATTTTTATAAAGCGAAGCCAGGTTATTCTGTAATGAAAAGAAAGAGAGTTGGCAAGGATGGTGCCAAGGTCAACAAAAGGCACCGTGCTGATGGATGCAGGGAGTATTTATCCTCCTTCCCCTGTGTGTGAGAAATACCATGGCTCTAGCTGGGAGAGCCTGAGCACAAACAGAGAGTCCCCAGGGCTGGATGCCTTGTGGGTTGGAGACTTTTCTCACCTCCACCCATCTCTGCTTCCATGGGACCACTGGAGGCTGAAGAGCCCTACCTTTATAGTGTTCAGTCCCCAGGCTGTGGCCACTGACAGGTGTCTGCTGCTGTGCACGCACACACATGGAGACTGGCATGAAGCAAGATAGCACATCCTTCAAGTAGGAGATGATTGATCAGAACTGCGTAGGGGTGAATCTGAAAACGGGGAATATTGATCCAAAGTGAGGACAGAGTCCTCTGAAGCTTATGGCACTGGGACCAGAACACAACCAGGTAGTACCACCTTAGATCAGGTAAATAACCAGTGGCTGTAGCCAGAGTGTAGGAGGCAGAATCAGGGTAACAGCACAAGATGTAGAGAGTGGGACGTCTTACCAAATTGTAGTTCATGAAGAGGGTTGTGGTTTGGGTACAAAAGGAGGGAGCTGAACATCTTCATTTAGGCTTGTAGGAAAGGGAACATCTACCAGAGAAATTTCAGAAAATTCTTCACTTCTTGAGAATATAATTTTGCCCTTTTCCAGAGGGAATCTAATGAAGGATAGTATAGCAGCAACAATATGGCTATTGTTACCATCAACCACAAATATTGCTATTATTTGGTAGCATTGGTAGAGATATGAGATGGTACAACAATGATCCTAAATGCAACGAAAGAGATGGACGTCGAAACTGTGTGAGTAGAGTAGGTAGCAACTGGTCCACAGCGGAGGGCCGGGGAAGGCACCTAAACTGAGCTACGGAGATTCGATAAGAATTGACCATGAGCTGGTGATTTATAGAAAAAGGTTTCCGTGAAGAAGAAGTAGCATAAGCAAGGGTATAGAGATGAGAAAAAATTTATGTATTTTGAGGATTATAAAATTTTTCAGTACTCAAATATGCAACATAAGATAGGGTAAGACCTTGGAATGAAACAGCAGAGGGAGGCAGGGGCAAGACTCTGACAGGGTTTCTTGGATATGTCAGAGACCGCATACATTTTGATGGCTAAGTTTAGAAGGCAGGGGGTGATCTTGTCCTATGTTTTTAAAGTACGTGGTTAGCAATATACAGGAAGGATTGAAAATCTGCACTGGAGATGGGTGTTATTTTGGTGTATACAGCTAGGTAGGAATGTATAACTGATAGCTGTTCACAGAGATAAACATTCTGTTTGATGAATAACCTGCCATTTATCTAAAGCCTTGTAATATTTTCTTTATTATATTTATTTACTAGTATCTATATAACAGCTTTGTACTGTTTCTCTATGTTATATAATTGAAGGACTAGTGCCCAAGCATTAGTCATTTAAAACCCAAACCAAAACAAGAAACAAACGAAAAACACTCAGCATTTTTGCTTCTTTATTCCCTTACACGATTTTTAGATTTGTTTTATCATATTACAAAATAGTCCTCCTTGAAAGTTGACTGAAATTACATTATACATTTTTATCAATATTCATTCACAGGCATCCATTAGGTGCCGACTGTGAGAAACCCTGAGCAGGGGCTTGAAGATACACAGAGAAACATGACATGTTCGCACCTTTAGGAAGCTCACAGTTAGTAAAGAAGATAAACTGTTACATAGAGTTTATAAAACACCGTGAGTGGCTCAGGCTGGGAAGGCAGGGGTGGCTTCTGAAGGCTGGGAGGTGAGAAGATATGATGGGAATGACAAAAGAACTGTCCTTGGCCCATCTCTGTCACCTCGGGTAACATTGTAATCTCGTGAATTTGAATTGAACATGCGTGCATGATGGTTGGGGAGGTGTAGTATTTCGACCTGAATTCCGAAGGTATTAGTATCAGGGTACCTATTTGTAAATGTGCTAGTGGTTTTCAGTGCATGTAATATTGATTACAAATGTGCATCTAATGTGAATGGGAGTGTGTGGGGGGAGGATGGAGAGATTTTTCGGGTGCCCAGTATAAATTATATTTAAGGGATCCTCCACCCAGAACTGATACATAGCCCACTGAGTGAGCCAGGCTTGGTAGGGTGTGAAATTCAACCAGAATTTAAAAAGCCAGGTTGACACACATGCTGTAGTTTTTCAATGTAACCACCAGGGGGCGGGTTCAGCCCAAGAACAGGCTTAAATTCAGAACAGCACCAAACCCCCCTCCGCGCCCTACTATCCCCACAGGTGGAGGAGGTGTACATGTTCTTCCAGCACTACCCTCCCATGTCTGCTATACACACCACACGGCTGTAAGAACTGCTGGCCAGTTTATTCCTCCTTTCAGGAGGAATGCACAAAACAGACATACCTACTTTCTCATGCATGCCCAAAACAGACATACCTACTTCTGTATAAATCCACAGTAACTCTGAAATTGATGGGAAGATATATTTTTTCCTCCACTTTTACATATTTTAAAGATGGTAACCTGGTAGGACACAAATTTTTCGGTGTGGTCTTCAGTCTTAGTCACATTGACCAACCCTTGGATCCCCATTCTGATCGGACACAGACCTAAATGAAACCCTTACTCTGGGTCCTCAGTGTCTCTGGACTCACAGACTCTTTTTCGGGGTCTCTGTCACAGAAAATTGCTACAAGTACAAGTTATTCTTCATGTTCTGTCACATAGACTGAAGAAGACTTCAGAAGCAGCCTTTATGTAGATGCTTACAAGCCACAAGATGGCAGAAGTGGTTTATGACTCAACGGGGCCATCCAGAGGAGGTTGGAGGACAGAACTGGTTGACACAGGCTGACCCAAGATATTAAGGACTTTTTTTCCCAGTTTCTTTTTCTGAGTAAGAATGCTGAGAAAATGTCATCTTCTTTCTATTTAGTGTTGATAGTAAAGCCAACTAGGTCATTGCTTTTAACAACTGTTGGCTTATTTGGGATCTTAGACTATACTCACTGTACCCCAAGAATGAAGACAAGCCAGCGTTGATCTTAGTGTGGCATGATGGAAATAACAGTGCCACACACAGGCACTGCCACCAACCAAGAGGACTATGTATTTGAATATTTTCATCTATGCATATGTAAATGTGTAGAAAAAGGTGCAGAGGGATAGACACCAGACTTTAAAAAGGAATTATAACTAGAGAAGATAGAAAGTTAGTGGTAAGAGGATCTTTCACTTTATAAATAATGTGTGTGTGGTATATCTAATATTTTATATTTATATTATATTTTATTTATATCACATTTTTCGTGAAAAAGACTAAAAATTCAACTATTTGCTAGAGATATAATTTTGAAAAAATTCTCAAATTCTCAAATTTTATTTTTCATCTGTAGAAAATAATGATGTAAACGTTCTGCTTCATAGAGTTTTACAGAAGTATAATGGATGCAAATCCCCTAACAGTGTTACACTCTTCACATAGTGGCTGCTAAAATACTGCTGTTAATAAGCTTCTACTGACTATTACTACTAATTCCAATTACCATTTGTTGGACAATTACTTTGTGCTTACTATCACACACATGCCCATACATATTGTCTTCCATCATGTTGGCTTAATTCAGTACTAGATAATTAGTGGATACTCAGTAATATGTGTGAATGAATAATTAAATGAATGAAGAAATAAATGATACTTCAAAAGACTTCATCGTTCTTGCATGTCTAAGCATAGATTCTGGTCACATGGCCAAACATCTATCTCTTGGTGGCCCAACCACTCTAACACAGATTCTGCTTCAAAGGCACTTAATAAATCGTGGTGAATAAATGTCCAATCTCAGAAGGTACCTGAAAAGCATCTGGTCCACACAGCTGACATAATTTAGGCTTTTTATAGGTTTGTGTCAAATCTGTGAGGACCACGAGGAAGGGAAGAGGCTCTGGGCAGAGTCTTCCAACATTCTCAGAAGAAAACTCCTTTGAATCCTCATAAGAATGGTATAAATTCTGTTTTACTCCAAGAATACTTGGGAATGCAAAGGAAGGCAGCCATCAGCTTTACATACATACGTTCAGAAGGCCTACGCTGAAATTTTGGTTCCTCCCATTTCTAAGCATGACCCTTTGAGTAAATCAGTCTCTGGGAACCTCAAAATCTCTTTTTGACAGATAGAACTAAAATCTTCACCATGTACTGCTTTCCCATAGGGTGCTTGTGAGAGTACAATGCAAGTCTTTATGTTAGGATTACCTTTTATACTGTCAACTAGGCTTGTGACAGAGCTTTTACAAAGGCCTCACTTTTCTTTGTCAGAGCCAGACAGGGTCCTGTCTCACCCCAGAAGTCAAATGATCTTATTTCACAAGATGTTGAATGATAATAGTAATCATAAGAATCATCATAATAATAGCAGCTAAAATTTCTATAGTAATTACTATGGGTCAAGGATTATTAAATGCATTATATTTATTAATGTATTTAATCATTCAAACAATCCAAGAATGTAGGTACTATTAGCATCCCCATTTAAAGTTCAGCAGATCAAAGTGCCAAAGAATAATGTGTACTTGACTTGTGTACTTGATTTGTGTACTGGCTGTGTACCAGACAGGCAAAGTGGAAGGGTACACAGCCAGTAAGTGGAAGCTGGGATTCTAACCAAGATTCTTTGATTTCAAAAGTTACTGCTCAAGACTGTGCTGGAGAAGCATGAGACAATGAGTTTTTAAAAGGCTAGAAAGGACTTGACTAAATTCTGTATGACAGTTCATAGTTAAATAATTTGTTGAAGATGCAACAAATTTGAAGGACAGAGGAAAAACAGCAAAGAAAAAAGAGCACTGAGTGAGCCAGAAGATCCATCATTGCAAAGAATCAAGTGAAGCTTGGGTTGCTTGCAGGGTGTAAGGTATAATTAGAAGAGAACTAGTGGTAGGAGCATAATTAGAAGAGAACTAGCGGTAGGAGCGAAACTCTGAAGAATGTCTGATTCCTCACTAACATCTGGTAAGGACAGAAAAGTCCTTAGCCTTGGTCAAGATTTCGACCTGAGGCTCTACATAATGAAAATGGATACAGGCAGGAAGCGTAAGTGAAAGAATATATTTTTGAAGGCATATTTTCTTCCAGCATCTCTATCTGATGTCCCAGCACATCAAAAACATCATTTTTCATTTTAACTTGAAAAATGTCTATTCAGAACAATTTTATTCCAGTTAACAATGAAATAACTAAAACTCAGTGTGACTAAGTGTCTTTTCCAGGTCACATGTGTACATATGGCAGAGCTTCTCTTCCTCTAGACCTACACAGGGACATGAGAGACTGCTTGTGTCCCCATTCCTAGAGGCCTTTATCGTGGTTCATTGCCTACTGGGGGAGGTGGCAGTACTTGGAAACTTTGGGAGGGAAATGGATAGAGACCATAAGGCATGTGCTCAAGAGATAAGACACCAAGTCCTGGGAGGGGCTAAAAGTTTAGGCCTGTTGTCTCATGGCTCAGATAGCATCCCTGCCTCAACCCTTCCAACACGGCATGCTTAGAGATTCCAGCTTGGGAGTGAAGAGGAGTCAGTCATCAATAGCAATTATTTTCCTGACTTTAAAATTGTACACTAGAGATTTGGTTCCCAGGAAAACACCCTGATTCCCCTTTCTTTAACATCCTACCCACAGGACCTTCTCTTGGGCTCCTTCTCTGATCCTTACTCTTGTCTCTCCGGCCCTCCCTTCTTTGTTTCTATACTTCCATTACTCATTATTCTTCCCCTTCATTCCCCTGATCTTTAAATTCCCACCTAAGGCTTGCTCTGTCCTCTTCACATACTGTTTGTTATCTTGCACACTTAGGGTCACCTCTAAGTGACCTAATCCTTAGTTCATCAAATAATGCATGCCCCTTAGAAGCTTTTGCATTACTAACTAGTCCATAAATATGCTGATAGTGGCTGCTCCACAGGGTGGCTGATTGATCCTAAGTCCTCCTATACCTAGTACCTGGCAGCGCTTCAACTTTTGTGGTTCCTGGTGCCAATGATGTTGCTGGGCCTCCCCTCTCCAGCTTACATTCATGCCACAGACCCCTCAGAATCCAAGAGACAGTCAGGGGTCCTCCAAGAATGGTTAGAGAAATAAATTTCATGCTGCCATCAAGCCAGCATGCACTGAGCATCTATAAGGTGCTAGAGAATGTGGGTTCAAGTGCACATGATGCCTGGACTATAATCCCTGCCTTCAAAATATTATATCTAAAGATAAAAAGAAAAGAAATCACTGTATAATTTAAATGCATCAGGTTGGGTTGAATAAAATCAGGGTGTTTTATTGCAGTGTTAAGTTTCACCAGAGCTGCAACACAACTGGGATGATGTAAAGGCAGTAGTCAAGTCACACCCATAGCCCTGTCAGGGCCACTAGATGATGTGTGCCTGTAACTGATGTTTCTGTGTATGAATATGCTTTACGGAAAAACTTCAGAGTAGTATGACCATATCCACTCCTGTGCATAGAGGGGAGAATAGGTGCTGACTGGTGGGTCAGAGCACATTAGGCTGCTGTCTATATCTATCTAAATGCATCTCTTCACAGCGATTGGTCCCACCCTCCTCCCATACTGATTACTTATTGCCAGGCCAGGACCAGCTGAATGCTGTTTTGCCTTTGTCATTGCTGTACACACTAATCCCATGGTTTTCTCAGCTGGCAAACACCAATGGCACTCTAACGGCACTACTCTTGAGACATTGAGCCCACTGCTGAGTGACCACCAGCCCTGTAGGTCTACTAGATGCTTCTGTGGAGTTCTGATAGAATAAAGACCTCATTTCAAGCACAGTTGCTAGCCCTACACTCTTAATGTCTATAGAACTCTTCACCAGAAAAGAAAGAAAAGTTATTTAGCAGCTGCAATAAGTCCCCACTTGAATTCAAGGTTACTACAAGCCTTATTATCTACACACTTGGTTTTATTGAGAGTTTCTTGTTTGCCTGACACTTGATGAGTTGGAGCGAGAAGCCTGAGAAGCAGCACTAGCCTGAGCAACCCCCTTGTACTCTCCTGATATCTCTCTCTCTCTCTCTCTCTCTCTCTCTCTCTGTCTCTCTGTCTCTCTCTCTTTCTCTCTGTCTCTGTCTCTGTCTCTGTCTCTCTGTCTCTGTCTCTGTCTCTGTCTCTCTCGGTGCCCAGAATCCCTTAAGAAGACATTGCATTATTTGGAAACAGTGTAAACAGTTGGCAGCTTATGAGTGNCCAGCACATCAAAAACATCATTTTTCATTTTAACTTGAAAAATGTCTATTCAGAACAATTTAATTCCAGTTAACAATGAAATAACTAAAACTCAGTGTGACTAAGTGTCTTTTCCAGGTCACATGTGTACATGTGGCAGAGCTTCTCTTCCTCTAGACCTACACAGGGACATGAGAGACTGCTTGTGTCCCCATTCGTAGAGGCCTTTATCGTGGTTCATTGCCTACTGGGGGAGGTGGCAGAACTTGGAAACTTTGGGAGGGAAATGGATAGAGACCATAAGGCATGTGCTCAAGAGATAAGACACCAAGTCCTGGGAGGGGTTAAAAGTTTAGGCCTGTTGTCTCATGGCTCAGATAGCATCCCTGCCTCAACCCTTCCAACACGGCATGCTTAGAGATTCCAGCTTGGGAGTGAAGAGGAGACAGTCATCAATAGCAATTATTTTCCTGGCTTTAAAATTGTACCCTAGAGATTTGGTTCCCAGGAAAACACCCTGATTCCCCTTTCATTAACATCCTACCCACAGGACCTTCTCTTGGGCTTCTTCTATGATCCTTACTCTTGTCTCTCCGGCCCTCCCTTCTTTGTTTCTATAATTCCATTGCTCATTATTCTTCCCCTTCATTCCCCTGATCTTTAAATTCCCACTTAAGGCTTGCTCTGTCCTCTTCACATACTGTTTCTTATCTTGCACACTTGGGGTCACCTCTAAGTGACCTAATCTTTAGCTCATCAAATAATGCATGCCCCTTAGAAGCTTTTGCATTACTAACTAGTCCATAAATATGCTGATAGTGGCTGCTCCACAGGGTGGCTGATTGATTCTAAGTCGTCCTATACCTAGCACATGGCAGCGCTTCAACTTTTGTGGTTCCTGGTGCCAATGATGTTGCTGGGCCTCCCCTCTCCAGCTTACATTCATGCTTCTCTAATTACAATCAGACCCCTCAGAATCCAAGAGACAGTCAGGGGTCCTCCAAGAATGGTTAGAGAAATAAATTTCATGCTGCCATCAAGCCAGCATGCACTGAGCATCTATAAGGTGCTAGAGAATGTGGGTTCAAGTGCACATGATGCCTGGACTATAATCCCTGCCTTCAAAATATTATATCTAAAGATAAAAAGAAAAGAAATCACTGTATAATTTAAATGCATCAGGTTGGGTTGAATAAAATCAGGGTGTTTTATTGCAGTGTTAAGTTTCACCAGAGCTGCAACACAACTGGGATGATGTAAAGGCAGTAGTCAAGTCACACCCATAGCCCTGTCAGGGCCACTAGATGATGTGTGCCTGTAACTGATGTTTCTGTGTATGAATATGCTTTACGGAAAAACTTCAGAGTAGTATGACCATATCCACTCCTGTGCAGAGAGGGGAGAATAGGTGCTGACTGGTGGGTCAGAGCACATTAGGCTGCTGTCTATATCTATCTAAATGCATCTCTTCACAGCGATTGGTCCCACCCTCCTCCCATACGGATTACTTATTGCCAGGCCAGGACCAGCTGAATGCTGTTTTACATTTGTCATTGCTGTACACACTAATCCCATGGTTTTCTCAGCTGGCAAACACCAATGGCACTCTAACGGCACTACTCTTGAGACATTGAGCCCACTGCTGAGTGACAACCAGCCCTGTAGGTCTACTAGATGCTTCTGTGGAGTTCTGATAGAATAAAGACCTCATTTCAAGCACAGTTGCTAGCCCTACACTCTTAATGTCTATAGAACTCTTCACCAGAAAAGAAAGAAAAGTTATTTAGCAGCTGCAATAAGTCCCCACTTGAATTCAAGGTTACTACAAGCCTTATTATCCACACACTTGGTTTTATTGAGAGTTTCTTGTTTGCCTGACACTCGATGAGCTGGAGTGGCAAGTCTGAGAAGCAGCACTAGCCTGAGCAACCCCCTTGTAGTCTCCTGATATGTCTCTCTCTCTCTCTCTCTCTCTCTCTCTCTCTCTCTCTCTCTCTCGGTGCCCAGTATCCCTTAAGAAGACATTGCATTATTTGGAAACAGTGTAAACAGTTGGCAGCTTATGAGTGGTTGAAATACGGCTGCTGAGACTGGCTGAGCTCAGCTACTATTTCAGAAGCACATTTCTAAGTTAGGTTTTCAATTTGTTTACATACAAATTTAGGGTGTGGTTCTTACATAAGAATTCAAGTATGCAAGTACAGAGGCTTTCTTGGGCCAAATTTTAGTTTGATTTTACACATATGATCCCTATTTTTTAATAAAACCCTCACCAAAATCTTACATTCTTCACTTTTCAATAACTGAGACTGAAAATGATCAAAACACAAGCAAATGGCAGATTTGTTCTTTTCTTGTGCCACATGAAACAGGGGAGATTTCAGACATGAACTTCTCGGCAGTATCTGTGAGCAAAATCATCCTCACTTTGTCCTCTTTCTGTGTTTGCACTCGGACAGTACCTGTGCTTGGTTCAGTTAGAGTGGTGGACTCACTTTGAGGAGCTGGGTAGTGCTGATGTGTGTCTGTGCGTCCACACACGTGTGTGTGAAGAGGTTCACGGGTTAAGGGAACAATTAATTGGTGATTAGAATCGTGTCCTCAATGCCAGCTTGAAAAAAGAACTAATTCTAAGACTGTTGCCTCAGATCCCGAAAAACTGCATCTGTTCCCTCTGTGGGTGGGCACATGCTTAACTTATCATTCTGTTTCTAAAATTTGGAACTTTCAAGAAGACAGTCTCTTTTTCTGCCTGTTTTCTTAAGTGTTTGCTCATGGAGAAATGCCCCCCAGCCATTTACTTGACAAAATTTACAATACTTGCCTTTTCTTGGGTTCCTTTTCCCTCTTATTTTCAGTAAGCCATATCAACAGTCATGTCCCCATTCCCTGCCTACCTTATACTCTTTCTTCTTATTTTCTGCTCTCCCGACCTTATCTCTGGTGAACGACTAATTATAACTAACAATGCTATCTATTCTAATACACCGTATCCAGTAAACCCCATGTAATCATCAAATTCTCATTATAAAGCTCAATACATAATGTTTGTGCTTTTCTAAAGCAGTGGACTGGTCATTTGACCCACAGATACAATAAATTCCTGACTTTCTTACCAGTAAATATTGGCTCTGAATAACTTTCTGTCCAAAGCATCCAGCAGTGTTTAGATCTGAGTAGCATCCCCTGCTGGCAAAAATGGTGACCACCTTCCGCTACCTACCCAATTCTGCCCCAATACCAGATCCATTATCTGTGCCCATCGGTGTGGGGTAGAGGTCTTCAAAATCTGCAATGCCTATATCTCAGCATAGAAGGGGTGAGCCAAGAATTTCTCCTCTTTCTTTGGTTTGAAGGATTTGCCCACTTATTTCCTGATGGATTCTGGGCTCTCTTCTTGGAATATGCAGCAATTTAAAGCACAGTGTCTAATGTCAATGTTTGCCTCTACCTTAACTTGAGACTATTCTATTTGGCAAGATTTTTGTTTTCTGTTTTCCTTCCTTCCTTCCTTCCTTGTTTCCTTCCTTCCTTCCTTCCTTCCTTCCTTCCTTCCTTCCTTTCTTTTTCTGTTAGGTTCCACCCTTGGTCATTACAGTGGAAGCTGGGTGAAGAGAGCAACAAAGGAAACATAATTTATCCCGGCATTATGAACCACACAAGAGATGTCTTCCTCTATTCTCATGGTTTTTCAACTTCATTCTTCCAAAATATATCCCCCAGTAGGGAAGAGGAAGGTAGATTTAGATTTTGCCTTTTCTAAGTATCTGCAAGAAGAGGTTTGTCAAGAGCCAAGTAAGACCCCTAACATTTTGACTGACATGTTACTGCCTTTCCCTGGCTGTAAGCTCCAATAAACCAAACGTCTGCTCTCACGCTGGCCTGTCATGCCCTGTTGCCTGTACTGAACCTCTGCCAAGATACACTGGAGCCACTTACTGAACTGTCCACCAGACTTTTGTTCATTTGTGCCACAGATGTGACTATGTAACCCTGAGCCCGGTCTTGGTTCCAGTACCACCTCTTTAGATGACACCCAGAAGCCAATCTGCAAGAAGCATTTGTTTCAGAAGCTCCTCCACAAATCCTGTTTCTGCCTCTTCCCCCCTCTTTATTCTCCCAGCATTGGGGATTTGGAGTTTTGCAGCAGTATTTCCCAAGGTCTGTTTCTGAATCCTGGTTTTGCAATTAGCCTAGTCACCAGGAAAGTGATTAATTTTAATTGTCAAATAGGAAATAAAAGGAAAGCTAGAGAGGATGGCTTTTTTGCCCCGGGTGTTTTAGAGAACTCCCAGGACTTGTCTCTTAATTGAAGAATATGAGAATATAGGGATCAGAGAAGAGCATTTCATTGATTCATCAGAAAAATGTCCCCACCCCATCCACCTTGACCATACTCTTAAAATGTTCTGGCAGAGCCATTGTAAGCACAGAGCTGTGCCCCATTACATAGGACTCAGCTCCACAGAGAGAAAATGAAATTCAGTCTTTTACTTCTCTTTGGCTTTTTCTATGATCTTTTCATTCCATCTTGTCAATATAAGGAAGGACAGAAAGGAAAGGGAGAAATTGCTAGGGGTGTTAATCTGTTACCGGACTCAGGTCCGGCTGCCCACCTCCTTGAGAAGGAAAAAAAAATAAACTCAGAAGTCAAATGGTTGGTGTTAGAGAAGCAGATGTATTCAGCTGAAGGAGATGGTGCGCTACTTCATCTCAAAGATTTACATTTACTGAGGGGTTTTTAAAGGAAGGTTTGAGGGAATGGAATCTCAGAGATAAAAAGCAGGAGAGAAGGAGATGTGAGTTACAAGGGGTACGTTGCTATGGGTCAGGTACAAGGACTGGCCAAGGCTTCATTTGGTTTCTGTTTTCATCTTCGCTGTTATCTCAGGACTCTGCACGATTTTGACCTGGGCCGGTGCACTTGGCTGGTGTCCAAGGTCAGCTTCAGTCATTTGGCCTTGATCATTTCTCAAAACTCTCCAAGTCCAAAGAAAGAACTGTTAGCTTTGCAAAGTACTAATTAGCTTCTCAGCCTTTTTTTTCTACTTAGGGAGTGAGAAAAGAAAGTCAAGGGATGGGAAGAAAGAGTGGAGAGAAAAAAAACTGTCCTTCTTAAAATCCCCCCACCATCCGCAGCCCAGGCAATCCCCCCACCCTCCGCAGCCCAGGCTGCTGTAGGTCCCAGCATGGCTTCAGTCTTGCTCACTCCAACAAATCAAATGTGTCTACTTACAGACTTTATATTATTATTCTTATACCCTTTATATTAGTCTGCCATGGCAGGCTTCAGGATCACTGGACCTAGAGGGGAAATCAAGAAAAATTTCTTTGTATGTGGCTTAGATTCCCGTAAATTCATACTCAAGAGCACAGGAAAGGAAAAACTCTGATTCACTGAGTTGTAATCTTATGTTTTTGAGAGTATTAAATGAGGATACAATTTAGGTTGCCCATATCTCAGAAAGCATCAGAGGGTACAATAACAGAGACGAAAACAGACAGAAGAACCAACAGATGCACAGAAGGACATGGGTCATTTTATATTTCATTCATTCATTTTAATCAAAAATTATATTTTATTAAAAATTGTCTAGGGATACCTGCACTCCTATGTTCATCGCAGCTCTATTTACAATAGACAAAATATGGAACCAACCTACATGTCCATCAACAGATGACTGTTTAAGGAAAATGTGGTAGATATACACAATGGAATGCTACTCAGCCATAAAAAGAATGAAATTATGTCATTTGCAACAACAATGGATGAGCCTGGAGAAAATTATGTTAGGTGAAATAAGCCAGACACAAAAAGAGAAAAACAACATGTTCTCCCTCATCATAACTTAGCATCATAACTGGATGCTAAGAAAAGAGGAAAGAAAGATATATAGAAATAAAAAGGAGAAAGAAAAGAAAGAAAGAAAGAGAGAGAGAGAGAAAGAGAGAGAGACAGATAGAGAGAGAAGGAAGGAAGGAAGGAAGGAAGGAAGGAAGGAAGGAAGGAAGGAAGG
>NW_007733451.1:10624-15964 GCF_000696425.1 Galeopterus variegatus | reverse complement strand
AGGATAAATTATGGTTTGTAATAATGAATATGTTAATAATAAAAAATAAATAAAAATAAACCTCACTACCCCCCCCCCCCCCCCCACACAAATTATCTATGTGGCAGTTCCTGTAATATAGTAGGGAATAAGACTTATATTATATTTAACTTCCTGGAGCACACAGACTTAAAGCTATTAAAGGAGAAACAACAAAAAATAGTATCTTAGTCTGATCAAAAAATAATATGCTAGTCTGGAAACTGCTATAAAAATATATTTTTATTTTTGTTTCTTCCATGTTACTCATAGATCTCAAGAGTTCTGAGATCTCAGAACATTCTCATTCTTCCGTGGTGAAGAGCAGATGTGGCAGCCATAGACCACTTTGAGGTCAGTATTACAGAGGCCAGGGAAAGGGTACATTCACATGAAGGGAAGTGACTAGTTACTGGGTGGCTCCTTATGTAATCCTAGTATTTTATATCCTATAATTTGCTCATGAGAATATCACTTTTGATTCAATTTAAAACCTGTCATTTGAGTCATTGGTACTGGCTCTTCAGCTGGTCATTGAACCACAAACTCCCTTCTCCCTGTTGCTAGACTGTGGACACAATCAACCTTGAAAATATAACCAGAAAAGTCCATTTTCTCTTCTACTCACAAACATTGCCTCCATCCTCTCCCTTTCTCCCCACCCCACACATACGACCAGCTATTACTCATCTCGGGTATTTTTCACATACCGAGAACACCTATTTAGCCTTATTTATGATGTACTTCCAAACTGGACCTTTAATACCACTTTACTATCTGAAAATACATATCTCTGTTCAGTAGTATCTGGGAGTAACTCATCAAGACAGCGGTCATCTGGATTAGAAATTATATATCTGCTTTCATATCACCGTCAATATTACTATTTGAGAAATGTTTATCAAAATTTTAACTGAACAGAGTTTTCATAGATAAACTTTTCTCAAAGGGGCCATCTTGAATTGAGGCTAGAATAAGGCTCATTTATTCATTTGGTGCAATTTTATTCCTTTCTTTTTTTTTTTTCTGTGTTGAGAGCAATTTTGTGTATTGCATATGAATATTCATGAGATACAGAGCTGACAGTCAAACAGCAACCAGCTCCATATAAGCAAGAAAATTGAATGCATGTCTGACTGAGGTAAATCATGCCTTATTTCTAGGTATATCAGGGCCAATATATGCAGAACACATGGAAAAAAAATGGGCTTTGACTCATATACTGGTGATTCATAATGTAGACCTGAGAACTTTATATATGTCAGGTGCTATAGGCTCACCGAACAGTGTGAGTTACCTGAGCAAAACAGTTCATATCATATCAGTTGGACACTTGAAATGTGTAACTAGTATTGTACACATATTATGTCACACACACATCAGCAATGAATGGACAGGGTCAGACGATGTTCTAAGTAGCAGAGGGATTGGTTGGTTTCCAATGAAATGCCTTTTCCTAGTCACTCGTGCCAACAAAGTTGTCAGTTCGTCCAGGTTTCTTGTATTATCCCTCAAAGAGCTGTGAGTCAAAATCATGCTCTGGAGCGAGGCAGAGAGAACAAGTGAAGGATGCCACTCTGGATTTGCTTGGTTTTAATGCTATAAATCACAGGGTTCATAAAAGGGGGGAAAAGGAAGTAGATGTAGCTCATAGTGATGTGGACCACATGAGGAGCATTCTTTCCAAACCTGTGGATAAATGTCAGACCAAATACAGTGACGTAGAAGACCAGGATACAGCAGATATGGGAGACACATGTGTTGAGGGCCTTGGCTCTTTCTTCTCCAGAAGCAATGCCCATTACAGTTTTGAGAATCAAAATGTAAGAGAAAAAGATGATGACAATGTCTAACAAGCCCATTCCAAATACAACCAGAACTGGGTAGAGACGATTGAAGCTGATGTCAGCACAGGCTAGCTTGATGATATCTTGGTGTAGACAGAAAGCATAGGGGAGTACATGGGATAGACAATAGGGAAACCAGTGCAGGCGAATAATGACTGGCATAATTGACAGGCCGGCCCTTGTCAATACCGCCACACCGATCTTGATTACCCAGGTGTCATTAAGAATGGAGGTGTATCGTAAGGGATAGTGGATGGCAATGAAACGGTCATAGGCCATAGCAAGCAAGACGCCTGACTCCATGACAGANAACTAGTTCTTTAGAAGTTGCCTCTTGAGAATGCTACCTGTTCATAAGGTGTTCTCTAGTCTTGTCTTCTGGTGACAGCAAGGCTGTTAACTTAGTCATTTCTTGGAGGCTCCTAGATATCAGAGAATAGATGAAGAAAGAACAACCCTACATATTATTAAGGATCCTGATAACCTATGTGTAAGGTTATTATCCCCAGTTATGCACTGGGAATACAGCAATGTTTGCAGAATAGACCTTGTTGATATTCTTGCAAAACACATAACCCAGAAAATGAAGACAAAATAAAAGAAGAAATTGCTATATTCAAATTGTGCAATACTAGCATCAAAACTTACAGTGTTTTTCATGTGCTTCTCTTCTTGACTGCTGGTATTAAGGATGGATGTAAAGGTTTCCCAGAGTATGTGAGAACTAGAAGGTCAGTAGAAAAATGGTTCTAAGCATTGCCGGAAAGGCAGGCATGAACATCCTATGTGAAAACAAACAAACAATAATAAATTTGTAATAAAATAGACAGTTCATTTGAGGGATTGACTTATATCCAATATGTCTAGAGAGAAAATTCAATTGACGAAGCTATAGAGACTTTTGGAAAGCCAAAATTTTGCATAAAAGTGACTTACATGTATGTGTCTCCAAAACACATGAACCTCTATGTTGCCTAGCATTGTACTACCCTATTTATTCATGTACTATATTTTTAAAAATCCAAAATTTCATAATATAATTACAAAAATGAACAGTGAAAGTGGATTTTGTGATCAGCATATGAGGATGCTATTTACTAACAGTACCAGCCAAAGTACTATTGCATATCTCCTACTTGAACATGCAAAGGTAAAGATTGATTATATAGGCAAGTTCAAGGAAAATATTTTTAGAAAGCTATGGAATCTGATGGGATTTAACAGAAGTGGGAGGGCTCTGTGACTGTTTAGAATNAAAGGTTTCCCAGAGTATATGAGAACTAGAAGATCAGTAGAAAAATGGTTCTAAGCATTGCTGGAAAGGCAGGCATGAACATCCTATGTGAAAACAAACAAACAATAATAAATATGTAATAAAATAGACAGCTCATTTGGGGGATTGACTTGTATCCAGTATGTCTGGAGAGAAAATTCAATTGACGAACCTATAGAGACTTTTGGAAAGCCACAATTTTGCATAAAAGTGACTTACAGGTATGTGTCTCCAAAACACATGAACCTCTATGTTGCCTAGCATTGTACTACACTATTTATTGATGTACTATATTTTAAAAAATCCAAAATTTCGTAATATAATTACATAAATGAACAGTGAAAGTGAATTATATGATCAGTATTTGAGGATGCTATTTACTAACAGTACCAGCCAAAGGATTATTGCATATCACCTACTTGAACATGCAAAGGTAAAGATTGATTATATAGGCAAGTTCAAGGAAAATATTTTCTGAAAGCTATGGAATCTGAAGGGATTTAACAGAAGTGGGAGGGCTCTGTGACTGTTTAGAATGCTAAGGTATCATCTGATACAGATAGCCCACATCTGGGAATAAATAAAGTGTATTTTTGTGGTGTTAGCCAAAGAAAATGGGGCCACCTTTCATTACGGTTGGTATAGACTGTATGCCTCACATGCTATGAAATGAACTTCTTGGTATAAATTTGTGAATGACTTACAGGACCTCCGTTTGCCCATTTATAAAAAAAAAAAAAAAGGTCTCCAAGATTACTGGACTTTATCCTCAGAAGACTTTGGTTGAAATTCCACCTCTGCTACTTTCTAACAAAAGTGATCTTGGAAAAGTCACTTAATCTTGAGATGTGGTTTCACCATCTATAAATGATACTAGTGATTGCTTCATTGCTCAGTCATGCTCTTGATACAGGTAATATAGATGGGATAGAATTTTCAGTGGGAAATGTTTAGTATGGAGTAAGTTATTCTTCACTTTGAGTTTTTGTTATTGTTATAGAGAAGCGCCCCCTTGCTCTCTATGTGGTGGGTATACATCAGGATTGTTCATGCCGAAATATCTCATATGATTCAATTTTTTCAGGAACCGTGGGGAGCAGTTAGAATGTAGAAGATTCTTAAAGCAAATGTACTTCACAGGGCCTGGTTTTCCAAAGCCTTGCAGTTTCAGATATTGACCTTGTGGAGGAGTGGAAATGTTCCTCAGGCTATAAAGTCTCTGTTGTAAGATACAGATATGTGGCACAGCAAGGTTGCTGGCTCAAGAACAGACAGGTTACTGATTGATATGTGCAGGTACTGGAAAATTGCTGGAATGAGAAGGAATGTTTGCTGAGATCAAGCTTTTGTTGAGAGGACCACTTAGTTGCTTTACTGGAATGTCATCTGACTTGTTTCACTGAAAGTTACCAGCCTATATTGTTAAACTATAACCACACCTATATTCTCTTCCTGTAATTTCCTGGTCTGGAAAATAAGTGCAGGAAGAGGACCTCAATTTGGGTTAATTTCCTGAGGAAGGGATGCCTCTCACTTGAGCATTCCCAAGGGAAGTTAACCACTTCCGGGCTTCTCACTGCTTAGAAGAGATGGGCTTTGAGTAATCCTTTGGATCTCAATCACCCAGGACAGTGGGGTGACAAATCCTTGGGGGGCAAAGCAACAGAGCAACAATAGAAGATGATGTTGGGTTTTGAGGAGTTTATATCTGACTGTAAATGAAAGCATTACAATAGAGTTTATCTGAGAAGCAGATAAAATTTGATGTATCTGGGTGGCAGAAGGGAAGGAAAGGAGTGAGCGGTTGGGTAGCAGAAGGGAAGGAAAGGAGTGAGCGGGGACATTTCTGACTTAGCTGAAGAAAATATTTAGCCTGGAGCATTGGAACTGGAGGAGTTTTGGGGAAAAGCACCTCTGTTCTTAAGGGATGAGAAAAGGAGGAAGAGCTAATTCCTGCCTGTCAGTAAAGGCTCAGAAAATACTCAGCTTATTCAGGGCTAAAGAAGCAGAACAGGCAAATAAAAATTGCATGTATTTAGTGTATACAATGTGATTTTTTGATATAAGTATACACTGTAAAACTATGATGAGATAGTTAATGTATCCATCTCCTCATATAGATACTTTTTTTTTTTTTTTGGAGAGAGAATACTTAAGATATACTCTTCACAAATGTCAAGTATGCCTCAGTCATCCTGGGGG
>NW_007733451.1:4555-9593 GCF_000696425.1 Galeopterus variegatus | reverse complement strand
TTGCTGACACTCTCTCCTCTTTCTCAAGCACTTCATCCCTCCCTCCATTTTTTATGTTCTAACCCTTGTCTCTTATCACTCCTTTTTGGATAGTTCGAACTTGTAATCCACTCTTCTGTTCATTTCCTCTACATTCTTCTCATGGCTCCATTCTCAATATATAATTATTGTCACAGTGCCTAGCACATAATCACTGTTCTTTTTTGGAGTCATTGGCTAATTGGTTTGCCGACACATACAAACTGATTTTCTGACCATCTTACACCCCTGGATTTGAGCGGGACCTCAAATCATGAAAGCACAATTGATTGATACACCTTACCAAGGGGTTCATTTACTCTGACTATATAGCCATGAATCCCAGCACCTGAAAATTCCCTGAGGGTCCTTTTAAACAATATAGAAAGAAAAACTGTACCCTATTTTTAATTCAGGAGGTTCCAGGTGCTGGAGACACTCAACTGTGTGAATCACTATCCCTGATCTAGAGGCACACATAGCCCAGGCTCCACCCAAACTGAATTTTGACTTGGCTTATCAGTCTCAAGGTCAGAGAGTGACTTTTCTCCAGAAAGCATGTGAACCACTGATGATTATGAAACTACACCTCCTCAAGAATTTGGAATAGATTCTATTCTTGGAGCTTACCTGGACTTCTAGAAAAAAAAGACCATGGGGGAAATCACAGGGTTAGAATAAAGGCCAGAGACGTTAAAAGTTCAGACAAAAGGAGAGAAAGTAGAAATACACAATTCCTACCACGGATCCTCTCACAATTCCTACCATGGATCCTCTGGTTTCTTCTCATATTCTTCTTTTTCTCCTGTGTTCCAGAATCTCTCCTTGGCTTTCTTCCATATATCAGAAGAGGTAACCCTTAAAGAAGCCAGGCTTTAGAGATGTTAGAGAGTCTTTAGGACCCACACTTACAATCCATCTACTCTTGGTAGATAATACTGTGGCTTTTCTCTTTCTGAAAAACCAGCTTCCTATTCCCTGCCTTGCTCTGCTTCGGTGCCTGCTGTGAGACCTCAGCGAGAAAATTCCTTAGACACCGTCATTAACCTGATATATTGTTCTCTCCCATTCTTCAGTGGCATAGCCATGGATCTTGAATCTTTCGCCTCGTGAAAATTTTGATCGTAACACAATTTTTCAGAATCTGCTTGAAAACCTGGCTGGTAGGAACATTTATTTTACAAGCTTCTCCCTNCTTTTACTTGAGCCCTGTAGCTAGGAGGGTGATTTCTTTCTATCAGGATATGGAAGCAAAATTAAACCAGTTAGAAATCCGGACTGAAACAGAGTTGTTGGGGGAGGACTTTTCCCCAGCTGTCTTTGACAACCTTCAATCCGTCACTAAAGTGAAGAATGTGTGAAAATTAGAGAAAAGCAGGGAATTGGTTTGGGTGAAGTCAAAGAATTCCTGCCTCTCTACATTCTTTTTCCTAGTGTTGATGTCTGACCGCAGCCAATGTGAGCCCAGAGCCCTGTCTCATAGAACTCAATATTAGGAAAGGGTAGCCACCTTTTCTGGTCTCTGGTATCCCCTTATCCCTTTCTCTACATCCTCCATTCCCATGTCCTCCATAAGAAAACAGGCGAGCAAAGGAGTCACTTTTGTTCAAGTTATAAGTAATGTTTGGAGGACAGGAATCATAATGCCAATGGCCTGGAGGTCAGGGGTCTTACGCTTACCCTCTTCCTCCATAGAAAACTGGCAATAGTACACATGTGATGAACAGCATGAATGTTGGTACTTAAGTTCTTTGCTTACATTGTGGCTCGAGCATTTGCTATGCCACTTTGAGAAAGTTATTTAACCTCATTTACTTCCTATTGATCTCTAAAATGCATGTAATAATTGCCATTGCAAAATATTGTTGTATGGTTTAAATATAAAGCACTCAGAATAGCATTCAACATTTGATAAGCACTCAGTTAATGTCAACTATTATTCCTTTCATAATGAATCAAACTTATTTTAATTGTTTGTATCTTAAACTATCTTCCCTCATTGAACAGAGACCTATTTGAAAAACAGACTTCATCTTTCATAATTTTATTTCACATAGATAGCCAAGTGACTAAATCAAGAACTCAGTGTCATATTTTTTCAGTTTCTGCTACTGAAAGTAGATGATTTCACAGGCAATTTAATGTTGTTTTTCTGATGGATGCAGAGCAATTTTTATTTCCAGATTAGAACCAGTATAAAACCTCATGAATACTATTCTACTTCCAAAGAGTTTTTTTTTTTCTGTCTACTCCGCATTAGTCATAGAACTACAGATGAAGAATTTACAAATGAACTCACAAATACATTGCTTTCTGTATTAAGCAAATGAGCATTAACTCGATTTTTGGTTAAATTAAGTTAAATGTATTTAATTATTGACACAATGAGGATGAAAACAGTATTGAAAAAGTTTGAGGTACTTCAAAAAGTTTACGTAAAATGTAATTAAAAGATAGCACAAATCTTCCCATTATTTTTTTTAAGATCCCCTCATATGGTATATCGATATATCAAGAAGATCTTCAATGAACATTTTTTAAACTTTAGTAAAAATTTTATTAAAGTTAATTTACATAAAAATGTAAACAAATCATAAAGGTCAGGATCAATGAATTTGTTGCAGTATAAGTTCACACATGCAATTGCAATCTGGAACAAGGAATACAAACTTACCAGCTACCGCAACAAGTCCTTTGTGCTCCTCCGTAGTCTACCTCCTAGAGGACTTTTACATAGTTGTGACGTTTATATAAATGGACTTGTAATGCATGTTTTCTTTTGTGTCCCGCATCTATGCTCACCATGAAGTTCATAAGAAATATTCATGTGTTTTCATGTAGCAGTAGTTTGTTCATTTTTATTCCTACACAGTATCTCCATTGTTTGATTATACCCTGTATTTACTCTTCTGTTCTTGATAGTTAACAGTAATAGCTGGGGGTTGGTAAAAAGAGTGCTTCTTTGATCACTCAGGTACATATTTATTTCATTATTTTCTTTTGTGCATCTAGGTATGAACTTCTGTTTGGCCTTATCATAGGAGTACAATTCCTTGGATAAACATATGTTCATCTCGCATAGATACTTTCAAATAATTTCTAAAGTGAACATATCATTTTATATTCCACTAGTGGTTCATGAGAGACTCACTTTGTTTCACATTATTGACAATGTTAGATGTTTCCAGGTTTTCTAATAAGCTATTCTGTTGAATGTGTAGTGGTATCTTACTGTGATTTTAATTTGCATTTTCCTGATAACTAATAAGGGCACACATTTTTTCCATTTTTTTTTTTTTTTTTTTTTGTCTTTTTTCGTGTCCAGCAACGGATTGCAACCCTCAGTGTCGCGCCCGTACTGGACCGGGACCGGCATCGGGAACACAACCCTCGCTGTTGCTCCCACACCTCGCTCAGCCAGTGAGCTGGAACCAGTCTGTATGTGGAATCCAAACCCTTGGCGGGAGCGCCACCAAGCTCCCAAGCGGCGCACTGTAGCAGTGCGCCACCGGGCTGGCCCCAAGGGCACACATTTTTATATACTTACGGTTACTTGCTTCTTTTGTGAAGAACCTGTACCAGCCTTTTATCCATTTAAAAAAAAGATGTTTTTCCTGTTATTTTCTTATTGATTTTCAGATTCTATTTATAAATTATTGACATGCTTTGTGTCAGATGTAGATATAACAAATATATTTACTACTTATACCTGGCTTTTTTCATTCTCTTAATTATGATTTTTTACAAAAATAAGTTTTTTACTTGAATATGGTTCTTGTTTGTATGTGTTAATTAAGAAATTTTAAATCTAAAATAAATGAATAAAAACCTCTCTGTTATTATGCAATACTTTTATTTTACCTTTCACTACAAATTGAATTTGTTGATGGTCTGAGGATGGGATCAAGAATCCTTTTTATGTCCACATTAACTTTGTGCCTTTGCTTAACCTGCATTCTTTTCTAATCTGAGTGATCCTGGAAATTATAACCATAATAGTATGCCTCCTAATGTACCCTTTCACTTGGATACAACATTATTTTGTTAGCAGAAACACTCATGATATTACCTATGTGATGAAGTATTTTATCTCTTATAGTAGCTCCCTATTCAGAACATTTATATTCTTGTCAAGCAACAAAAGTTATGCATTCACAGATGGCCTACCTACTCGATGACTGAGTGAGTTTCTTACACTTTCCTCTGTGTAAACAAGATGGAAAAAAGAGTAAGAAATAATTCACTCAAAGTACCATCAGTGAGGCCTGGGGGGACTGCCACCCATCAAGAGAGTAGCCCCATCCAAAATCAGCCTTCCTTTTTATTGACAAGACAAGGAAGTTTCACAAGAAAAAATCACTTGATTCTATCATCAAAGAAGGACATAAAAACAGGCAGTATAAAACTTGTAACAGCAGTAAATTAACAATGTGACATTCCAGAATGTAATTTGTAATTCACCAACAAACAGCTTGTCCTTAGTAAACATTTTCTTTTCCACATACTTCCTACAGCAATTTCCTTAGCATATTTAAGCAGCATTCAAGCAGTTTCTTTAACATATCTTAAGAACAATTAGTAGGCTAAATAGTCAGTAGTCATTCAATCCAGAATCAAACCAACAACCCAAAACAGTCAAAGTACACAATCCCATCCCTAAACAGTGATTAGATGGCTTTTGCCAACCTTATCTGTGGACTTTCGTCCCCTTACTCAAGAGCCTTTTGGCTCACTCATCTATTACCTAAAAATCCTATTCTAAGATCAAAGGAGAATCAAGATTTCTAACCCACTACATATATTCCTGTAATAAGTTGGGTTCTCCAAAAGCAGAGGGTGAAACAGAGTTTGAGGTAAAATGTGTTCATTAGAGGTCAACACCTCTGAAAAAAAGAAAGAGAAAACATAATCAGTTGAAGGAAGAAATCAGACTGAGTTTTGGGCTGAAAAGCCTTGGCCAACCTAACAGAAAGTTCTGGAGCAAATTTGCCTCAGAGTATTACTCCATGTTGGGTTGAAA
>NW_007733451.1:0-3671 GCF_000696425.1 Galeopterus variegatus | reverse complement strand
AAGCATAAAAGGGCTCAGTAACTGTCTCATGCTCAGTTGTCTGGCACCTCTTCGCTGCTGAAAACTACACAGTTAGATCTCACCTACAAGGTAATAGTTTGGTTTCCTTTTGGGGCATCTTAAGGGTGGTGGCTAACACTGACAAAGTAACAACAGAGTGGCCTATTTGAGAGAACATCTTTTTAATTTGAGATAAAAATAGCTTGAAGAAACTGTTTTGGTATATGACAAGAAAAAAAGCAGGAAATGGATTTGATCTAATTCAGCTATGTTTACTAATGACTCCTGATTTCTGCACAAGGAAATGTGTATCTCTCTCAGATACTTATTTTCAGTAAATAACTTCACTGTTCTTCTCCTTTACTTGGGCCAAAAATCTAAGGGCAATCTCATTTCATTTTCGCTCACCTCCTTTTTCAACAGATCAGCAAGTCTTGACACTGTCTGAAAAAATGTATCCTTATATATTTATTTATTTATTTATCTATTTATCTATTTATTTATTTTCATTTTCATCCACTATTTCTCTCCAAGCCAAAATCACCATCACTTCTGCTATGTTTGGACTGTCCCCTGACACCCACCTAGCTCATGTTGAATCTTAACTCCCAATATAGTGGTGGGAGGTGGAGACTTTAATAGGTTATTGGATTGGTAGGATTACCCCCTCATGAATGAATTCATTGTTCATTAAGTAATGAGTTGGTGGTTTAATGGGTGGTCAGGGGCATGGTCCTGATGGCTTTATAAGGATAGCAAGTGAGAAGGTTAGCTTTCCTGCTCATGCCATTCTCACCATGAGATACCCTGCATTGCTGGAGATAGAAGGCTCTCACCAGGTATGCCCCCTAGACCTTTGACTTCTCAGCCTCCAAATCAGTAAAAAATCAATTTTGTTTCTTTGTAAATTACCAAGTTTCAGGTATTTCATTATAAGCAATAGAAATGGACTAGTACACTTCTTATCTGAATTATTTCTTTAGCTGTCTAACTAATCTCCTTTCTTGTGTCCCGTTTGAATATTCTTCACATAGCACTCCAGATGAATAATTTTAAAATGAAAATCAGAATATGTCACACCCTCTCCTCCACCGTGATTCTTAAATCTCTCCAGTGTCTTCTTATTACATTTGTGGTAAGCACAAAATGAAAAAATCTTGTGGTAGTCTACACGTCCTGTGAGACCTGGCCACTGCCTGGGTCTCTGATATTAGCTGTTGTCCCTCTCCTGTTCACTCACCAAGCTCCAGTTTTGCCAATTTTCTCCTCGATGCAACAATCTGGCTCTAGGTCTTAATATGGTCAGATCTACTTTATTACTCAGGTCTCAGTTCACATGTCACCTCCTCATATGTGCAGTCCCAGACCACCCAAACTGCTATACTGGCCTGTATGCAATACCATTCCACTCAATCTCCATGAAATGGTGTTATTTTCTTTTAAAAATGTACTTATATTTACTAAAATTACATTATTTATTTTTCAACTTAATTTATGATGTATAAGATCATTTACTTTGCCTTGTTATCATTTAATTACAGAGCTTAAAATGTCATGATTGTCACATGATGGGAGCTCAAATAATACGGGGTGAATTAATAAATGTCTTTATTCCACATGTTAGGTGCTTTGAAGATGTTGAGTAAGGCAAATAAAAGATGACTTCTATGTACAAGGAGTTTCTAGTCCAGAAAAGATGTTAAAATCTCAAAGGATACATTTTTTCCCTTCCTTTTCTCTCCACCCATGGGTCTCTGAATCTGTCCTCTCCAATAGCGAGTGAGAGCTCGATTGCTGCTTAACAGGAAGTTGCTTAAGCAGAAATTGAGCTCTCACTCAGAATTGGAAAGGACAGATTCAGAAGTCCATGGCTAGAGAAAAAAGGAAGAGGACCAGGAAGACTGTTGTTTAAATACAAATGGGGAACTTGAAATGAGAGAGAACAGATTCTGGGGAATTACTTTAGTGGGCCTACAGAAAAAAATTTGAAAAAAGAAAGACACTATGTGCAAATGAGGGAAAATAAAAGTTTCAAACACAAGGAGAAACACTACTATGAACCATGTGCTTGGCTGGCTTACTCATTTATTCCAGCCTATGTGTCTGTGACCATCTAACTTAAAATTANAAAAAAAAAAAAAAAAAGAAAAAAGAAAAAGCTTCTTTAAAGATTCATGTGCAAGTTTTAAAATAAACAAAAGTATTTATTTCTATGAGATTAAGGTTCAAGAGTACAGTGATTAAGCTATGTCATAAATGCATTTTTAATTTTTCAGGAAACTTCCAATTATTTTCCCAGAGTGGTTGTACCACTTTGTTCTCCCGCTAGCGAAGGACAATAGTTTCAGAATTTCTATATCTTTGTCAGCATTTAACACTGTCATTGTTTTTATTTCAGCCTTTATCAAATGCTAGAGTGATATCTCACTTTGGTTCTAATTTGAATTTTCTAATGATTAAAGAGGTTGACCTATTTTCATATGTTCATTTGCAATCTGTGCATCCTCTTGAAGTGTTTGTCCATATCTTTTGCCCCTTTTTCGAAATTTATTGTTTGACTATTTTATTGTTGAATTCTGAGAATAAATTAAATATTTTAGATACTAGTCTATTGTTGGATATGCAGTTTGCAAATACTTTCTTTACATCTGTAGTTCATCTTTTTATCCTCTTAACAGGGTCTTTTGGTGTCAAATCTATGAAATCTTCACTTAGCCCTAGGCCTCAAAGATTTTCTCTCTCTTTTTTACTTTTTAATTTTATAGTTTTATATTTTGCGTTTAAGTTTGTGAAACATATTCATTTCAAGTCAATTTTGTGTAAGGTGTGAGAATTCAGTTGAAGGCCCCCCTCCTCTGACTGCCACCCCCCACCACAGATGGCTACTTACTTCGAAAATATTAATAAAAGAAGTTCTCCTTCCTCCAATAAATTGCTTTTGCTCCTTTATCAAAAATCAGCTGGGTGTACTCATGTGAGTCTATTTTTGGGTTCTCTACTCTGTTTCATTTTTCTATGTACCTGTCTCTCCACCAATACCACACAGCCTGGATTGCTGTAGCTATATAGTAGAACTTAACGTTGAAGAGAGTGATTCTTCTTCCCCATTTATTTTCTTTCAAAATTGTTTTTAGCTATTCTAAATCATTTTTATTTTCATATCAATTTTCGAATAAACCGTTCTAGGTCTATAAAAGGTTTGCTAGCATTTTGAAAGGAATTGCACTAAACTTATAGATGAGTTTGAGGAAAATTGGCATCTTTATCATATTGAGCCTTCTAAACCATGAACGTGGAATGTCTCTCCATTTATTTAGGTATTTAAAAAACATTTTTCATTAGCATTTTGTAACATTCAGCATCCAATTCTACACATTTTTATTGTTTATACCTACATTGTATTAAACTTTAACCATAGCAAAGCATAGTGACAACTGAAGCATTTCCTCAGGGATAGAAAATTTGTTCTGGTAATGAATGTTTATTTAGCCCTAAAACCAGCAACAGGTAGGATGGTTCCTGCCAGGGTTGGAGCGGAAGCAAAAATGTCATCATCCCTGGGTGTAAAGTGATGGGGTGTGTTGGCTGAAACACTACTATAAGTATGCTTGCTGCATCGCTAGGAAAAGAAAAATTCTGTCAAATTAAACCCAATGAGGGAATCGTTAACA